>NC_079896.1:16312980-16344238 GCF_024868665.1 Triplophysa rosa | reverse complement strand
GTGTGTGTGTGTGTGTGTGTGTGTGTCTGTGTCTGTGTGTGTTGGTGCGTGTGCGTGTTGTGTGTGTGGAGTGTTTTGTGTGTGGGTGTGTCTGTCTTCTGTGTTTTCAACCTTTTCTTGTTTTTGCAGGTACAACTTTGATTGTTTTGCTTGTAGTCAATGTGTCTCATGTACAGCTGCTTTGTAACAATGAAAATTGTAAAAGCGCTATATAAATAAAGTTGAGTTAAAGTTGAGTTCCCTGATGGAGGGAACGAGACGTTGTGTCCCTCATGCCACAACTATGGCTGCCCACCCCAGCGGTCGGGGGAGGATGCTTTAGGCTCCTCAGACTAAAGGTGAATGAATGAGCACGCCGGCTTCCCTCTTATACCCGGACATCCGGGGAGGAGCCCGGCATGCAAATTTAATTTGCCAATTTTTATTGGCCTTTTCTAAATACTCAGAAGATGATAGGTTCTCAAGACAAACCCCATTCTGTCGGTTCGAAGCAACGTCTCGTTCCCTTCATCAGGGAACCGAGGTTACATCCGTAACCAAGACGTTCCCCAATTAGTTTTTTAAATTGTTGTGAATAGACGTCCACTGACGTCCTTTACAAATCACGCAACAACCATTGTATAAAGCAGGAAATCTGTTTTCAGGAAATCGATCATTTGTAATCAAGTTAATTTAATGACAAATTGTATTTGCAAAGTGCCCTGTGTTGTCAAGTGATTACAAAGCTACTGCATTGTAGTCATTATTTGAGATGTTTTCTGTAGGCCTATATTACAATTGTATTACTTTTATGAAAGTAATGCATATGCATGTAAATAAGATATAATGTTATAAATATTTCCTTTCACAATTTAAAGTGGATGATTGCCAAAACTGTGCTGCCAAAATCCGTGATTAACACTCCAGTCCAGTTGGTGGCGGTAATGCACCTTAAGTTGGTTTGCCAACCGCCAATAAACTCTAAAGAAGAAGAAGATTTGGGAATGGCGGTTTGGTTTATTTCGAAAAGTGACGGAGTATTATAAAACTACTGTTGGGTAAGTACATTTTGTATTGTTTTATTAATGTGGTTGAGTGTTACTTGTTGGACACAAAATTAGGTAGCAGGCTAAAAGGTAGTAGGGTTAAAGTTAGCCTTTACCCTAAAAGGTTTACCTAAGTTTCTACACTTGAGTTGTGCTGTGTTATGCTTCTTTCTAGGAAATTGATAGCAAAATCATCAAGCCCCCAAACTCTTTCCCTGCCATTGACGAGTTATCTCGTCATTTAAAAATCAACCGTTCCTTGCCAAAGATGAGTTATTATGGCAATCGGTGTTTGTACTGTTGTATAGCAGGTGGCGCTGTTACACACCTTTTGGGGTACAGAATCTCTGAACCAAGAACGTATATATTTTCTCTGTTTTTAATCATTGTTCTTCTGAGTCTAATCTGGGCGGAGTCTTTGACAAAAAATGCTAATTATCTCAGCTGTTTAATCAAAGTGATGGATTTTTGAAGAAACCTAGTACCCACATCTAAGAGGTGATAAAAAAGAAGAAATGAAGATAGATGAATATGGCTTTTGTGTAGAAACAGAGACTCTGTTCTTTCATTTGATATATCGTTTGTCCATGTATTCATTACAGAAAATGTACTGTGAGCCATCAAAGTTTAGAGAAAGTGTTATAAAATGCTGGCGCTGGCTGGCAACGTTTTTTTAAAAGGCTGGAGGTGAAACGTTGGCTGAGTTTTGTGTCACTGCCTAAAAACAGTTACAATTAACATTAATTTGAGCAATTTCATGCAACTACAGGAACAATGTGTAAATAGATCAGGGGTTCCCAACCTTCGTCCTTAAGGACATCAGGCCTAATTGTTTGCAAACACAAAATGTGACAGCAAGTGTCACATTCAGTTTAGAACAGTGGCGGTTTTAGGCACGGACGAACCAGGCAGACGCCCGGGGCGGCATTTTTTCATGACACGTGGGGGGCGGCACAAGCACTTGAAAAAGAAAAAATAATCTGCGCTGCTAAGCGGTTTTCTATTATCTATCATATAACTGTCTGTGTGGGGAATTGGCAAATTGGCGCCTCTGCTTGCTGAGAAATGCAGAAGCTGTGTGAAAAGTGGAAAGGGGAGGGGCTGCGCCCGCGGTGGACAGTTCACCTCTCCCAAATGGAGCGGACAAGGAGGGGGATCCACTTAGTGGGCTAAAGTCAGTCACACCTTGACTTTCTTCCAAATAACGCACATTTCATTCATAATATTAAAACACAGGCCTATAATTTGCACATTTTGTTTTTTCTGAATTGTGTGAAATGGCTAATAAAAATAGGTAATACAAAACGATTATGTGGAGGTGAATTGGTTTAGTCTTGACTTCTGATCGTGAGTGACAGTGTTGGGGGATGGGAAATCTGTTGATTGTCGAGTGCCAGACATTGTTGTCAACTTGGCGACTTTGTCGCTAGATTTAGCGACTTTTCAAACCCCTTTAGCGACTTACTTTTCAAAAAGCGACTAGCGACAAATCTAGCTACTTTTTGAATATGCCTTGGCGACTTAGCTAAACATTCTGCTTCACTCCTACTGCCCTGCGAGAGCGAGTTTTTGCCTCGGCAGGAAGAAGCAGCACATTCAGTTCAGACCACCCTGAAGCGTGAATGAGATACTTATGTACAAACAGCGTTTCCAAGAACTATTTACTTATTGACATTGTTTGAGCATATATGATTTAAAATTTGATAACTGTATGGACGCATAATCATGAGCACAGACGGATTTTAGCTTCTCAAAGAAAGTGACTGCTGGTGTGTAGTGTAGTTTTAAGTGGTCGAGTTCACTGCCAACAGAAACAGAAAAGTAATTAAGAACCTATTTATTGTGCATTTGGGTGTATTGTTTAATATAATACTGTATACGACAGCTCAGAGAGTAGAGATATGAAGCAGACCTGAAGCACTTAGCTTGCCTGATACTACGTGATGACGTCACTGATATGCAAATTAGCACGTGACGTCATCTGGCGACATTTAGCGACTTTTCGGGCAGGCTTTATCTACTTTCCATTGAAAATAGTTGGCAACACTGGTGCCAGATAAACACAGTGACAGCGATGGAGAGAAAAAGGTTAAAGCCATCAGGTGCCCAATTTAGGAAAAAAAGAAAAGAAGAAGAGGAAAAAAAGAGCAAAAGATAAAGGTATGCAACTACGTTCTCTCTGTATGATTACGGTAACGTTATCCATGTCATCAATGAAGGGTATCAGATTTGCTTTAGTGTGATTTGTGTGATTTGTGCTATTTAGAATATTTATTCTATATTTTATTTGTATATTATTCTTAATATTTTTATATTATTGTTGTTCTCTGCTCATGTTACATCATGATTGTACATATTTTGCCACTTTTATTTTTATAGAGTATATTTATTTAAGTTCTGATAATTTATACTGTTTTGTGCAGAATTGTGTTTTTCAAATGTTCTGTTGAAGGATTTGTGCAATTGAGAAATATAAGCTTGTCTTACACTTATATTGTTATAGTAAAACATTGCTGTTTGTGCAAAATTTTGTGGTTTTTTTTCCGGATGGGTGATGGGGGGGCGCCCAGAAGGGGTCTTGCCCGGAGAGTAATTCAATGTAGAACCGCCACTGGTTTAGAAGTAGTCATGTGTCCATGTGTGTACATATTAATTAACATATTTTTCTTTCAGGATTCCAAAGGAAGATTTTCCATGCTGTTCGTTTTGAAAGATGAACTTCACTGAATAGCATTCTAGAACATGGCAAGTCTACATATTCTATTAAGAGATTGGATTGTGACAAAGAGTGTGTGCGTGCATGCGTGCGTGTGTTTGTGCGCATGTTAGTTTGTGTTTGTTTGTTTCTCTCTCTCTGTTTATATATACATATATATTTGGGTAGTTAATGTCACGGTCCTGCATTCTTGGTTCTGTATTTCTAGTCATGTGGCAGGATCGGGACTGAGCCCTTAGGTTCTATGTGAGAAAGCCATGAGATATTTATGTTTTTGACATCTCATGTGTTTTCTCTTGTCTTGTCATTGGCCCCGCCCCTCTCGTTTCTTGTATTGCTTCCCTGCCGTGTCTAATGTTTCCCACCTGCCCTGTGTAATTATCCCTCGTTTGTCTCTCCTTTAAAATGCCCTCTTGTTTCTCAACTCAACTCAACTTTATTTATATAGCGCTTTTACAATTTTCATTGTTACAAAGCAGCTGTACATGAGACACATTGACTACAAGCAAAACAATCAAAGTTGTACCTGCAAAAACAAGAAAAGGTTGAAACACAGAAGACAGACACACCCACACACAAAACACTCCACACACACAACACGCACCAACACACACAGACAGAGACACACACACACACACGGATGCGCACGCACACACACACACACACACACACACACACACACACACACACACACGTACGTACACAGACAAGTACGCACACACACACACGCTCAGTGAGAGCACACATTTAGGATAAAGGAGAGAGAAGCACAGGTCAAATATAACAGATAATAAATTCCTATATGCAATATTAATTAAGTAAAACTTTAAAATTCTAAAGCAGCCCCCCCGGTCAGGCAGATAGTGCAAAAACAGTATGCAAACGGTGGCGAGGAACCCAAAACTCTAATCGAGAAAAAAAACCTCAGGAGAACCCAGGCCCAACCAGGGGATTCCAGTTCCCCTCTGGCAAAAGCTGCTGCCTCTGCACAAGCTCCAGAGAGCTTGCACAACAAGGCTAAATAAAATAAATAAACTTAATAATAAAATAAATTATAGTTTAAGATTATCATTAATAATCTAATAGCATTTGAAATTTTGTGGTGAAGACATGTCAAGAGACCGCGTCCTTCTTTATCCAGCTCTATCATCTCAGCTCTTGTCAGGTCCCCACTTCCCATTCTCCGCTCTACCATCAGGTCAGGCCATGAACTGCATCCTGCTCGCTGTGGTAACCTTGGAACAATGAGACAAGACTGGCTGAGAGTAGAGTACTGTTCTGTACTCTTTGATGCAACAAGTACATCAGTTGTGTTTTTGGTTCCGGTTGATCTAACTAATGCAGCCTAAACCCTCTGAAGATTTATATTATGGAAGAGTAGTGTATGCAAGATTAAAAAGATGCGTCTTTAGTCTAGATTTAAACTGACAGAGTGTGTCTGCCTCCCGGACAGTGCAGGGAAGACTATTCCAAAGTTTAGGCGCTAGATAGGAAAAGGATCTACCACCTGCACTTGATTTTGAAATTCTAGGTATTACCAACTGACAGGACGCCTGAGAGCGTAATGCACGTGAAGGACTGTAATACAAAAGGAGTTCATTCAAGTACTGAGGAGCTAAACCATGTAAGGCTTTATAGGTAATAAGCAAGATTTTAAAGTTAACGCGATGCTTTATAGGTAACCAGTGCAAGGTTGACAGAACCGGGCTAATATGTTCATACTTTTTTGTACGTGTAAGAACTCGAGCTGCCGCGTTTTGGACCAGTTGGAGTTTTTGTAATAAGCCTGCAGGGCAACCACCTAACAGTGCATTACAGTAATCTAGTCTTGATGTCATGAATGCATGAATTAACTTCTCTGCATCTGAGATTGACAGCATATGACGTAGTTTAGATATATTCTTAAAATGGAAAAACGCAATTTTACAGGTGTTGGCGACGTGGCTCTCAAATGACAGATTACTATCGAATAGAACGCCAAGATTCTTTGCTGACGACGAGGGTTTTATGGAACATCCGTCAATAGTTAAACAGTATTCTTGGTTGTTACTTATAGCAGTTTTCGGTCCAATAAGTAACACTTCCGTTTTGTCCGAGTTCAGTAATAAAAAGTTGTTACTCATCCAGTTTTTTATATCGACTATGCATTCCATTATTCGATGGAACTGCTGTGTTTCATGAGGCTTCGAGGAAATATAAAGTTGAGTATCATCAGCATAACAGTGAAAGCTAACTCTGTGTCGCTTTATTATATCTCCTAGAGGTAGCATGTATAATGCGAAGAGCAGAGGCCCTAAGACTGAGCCCTGTGGTACACCGTACTGGACTTGCGATTTGCGTGACACCTCATTGTTTATTGCTACAAATTGAAAACGGTCGGATAAATAAGATTTAAACCATTTCAAAGCTATTCCCTTAATGCTGACATAATTTTAGAGTCTATGTAGGAGTGTGCTGTGGTCAATGGTATCGAATGCAGCACTAAGGTCTAGCAGCACCAATAACGAGATACAACCTCGGTCAGACGCCAATAGCAGATCATTTGTTACTCTGATCAAAGCAGTCTCTGTACTGTGACATGCTCTAAATCCAGACTGGAATTCTTCATTGATGTCATTCCTTTGGAGGAAGGAGCGTAATTGAGTTGAAACTACTTTTTCCAGAATTTTAGATATGAAAGGTAGATTCGATATAGGCCTGTAGTTCCTTAGTTCTCTAGGGTCGAGTTGGGGTTTTTTGACAAGGGGCCTTATAACAGCCACCTTATATGCTTTAGGCACATATTTTCATTGTCTTGTTGCTCGTGTATTACATTCGATGTGTGCTATGTGCCTTGTACGTATTCTTGTACCCTGGTCGTGCTTGCTGTTCTTTCCCAGTCTCGTGCCTTATTCCTGTTCCTGCTCCTGCTCCCCATCTAGTGTTTGTATTCGTTATTATATTATTCTTATTATTTGGACCTTGTTTTGTCTTGCCCCCTCGTGGGAAGTTTTTGTTTTATTGTATTAGCCTCAGTTTAGTTTTTTCCCCATTGTGGGTGTTTTGGTTTCTGTTTTGTGTAAATTAAAGTCTTGCTTGTTAACCCCTTCACTGCCTGCCTGCATTTGGGTTCTTTCCACGCCAGTTCTGTGACAGTTAACAAATGAACCATACTAGTAACAGCAACAAAACTGAAAAGAAACTCTAATTGTGAAGTACAGGTGAAGTAATCCTGAGTAATTTATTTTACAGAATCACGTTAAATGCCTTAATGGTGAAAATATGAGGGGTGGTGGTCAACTTAAAAAGAAGCCATTCAAAGCTATGCTATGTAATTGGCCTTATGACATTGCAAAAATCTCTTGTTCCTTATCTATTATTCATTTATGTCATTTTTAGTGTACTTCTCTGTAAGAACATCAGGTTTTACCAGAAATGCCACTTTCACAAAGTTTACAGGGTCTTTCTCAAGGGCACCACAGTGGCATTGAAGACGGAGGGGGCAAATGCTGTTTTTTTCACTAATCTAACATATATTCCTTGTCACAATCTAGACTCTTAATATATGTACAGTAGACTTGCAATGATCCAGAATGCCAGCTATTTGCTGAAGAACAGCATGGAATGCAGTACTCTTCAGGTGCTTTTTCTACACTTAAAAAAATGTTTATTCTAGTGTTATTAGTAGCTTTTATTGACATACGATTATTCTAGAGAAAAATAAAGTGTAATACATGTTAATTACAATCTTGTATGTAATTTAAATTTAGTTGTAGGATATCTGACTTTTTCAAAATAAGTTTAAGTCATTTACCTCAAATTTTGCCTTTGATCTCTTTTCAACTTTTTTAATATTCATATTCTCTTCTCTCACTCAGATGCTGTGAACAGGTGTAGCCCAAATGCAACAGATTCAGACTTTGATGCAGCAATAGCAGAACACCTAAGGCACGCTGGGGGTGGTGGATATAAAAATGAGCCATAAAAAGCTTTCACCTTACACATGTTAACCATAATCCAGTATTTCATTGTTTACTTGTTTTATGGCTGTTTAACAGTAATATGTCACGGCTCTGTCACGACTGAGAAAACACTTGGATTCAATAGCGGAGTAACAAGGCTTTATTGGCAGAAGACACACAGTAGTGCACTGAGAGAGTTCAATAGTGAGACAATGAGAGAGTCCGGCCGTCCAAGCTTGACTACAAGGCCAACTGGGAGACCCAGTGTACGGCAACGTCAGCAAAGGTGTGAACAGGACGGCGGCAGAGATGACGTGTAAACCGGCAGCAGAGATGATGTGTAAGCCGGCAGAAGAGATGACGTGTAAGCCGGCAGCAGAGGTGACGTGTAAGCCGGCAGCAGAGATGGGGTCGGGAGACAAGGGGAAGAGACCGTTGACCCGGTGCAGTTCTCGATGGCGAGGTCGGTTACGGGTGGAGCTGTGGTGGAAGCAATCCTCAAGGGTTAGGGGTGACACGAAGTAAATGAGACTGTAATCTACAAGGTAAGGTAATCCAACAACGTACATCCACACGACACGACAAGAGAACAAAATAATTATGAAAGTTACGACAGGACAAGGGGAAGTAAAGTACTACAGCTCAAGGTATGGCATAAACAGGAGTCAACGATCGTACAAGGGAAGTGAGGAAGTAACATAGAATAAATAGGGCTGAATTAATGACCACCAGGTGAGAACACAGAGATTTGTACAATGGCTGATGAGTGGCGACAGGTGATACACATCTACACGCGGACAGAGAACGTGTGCGGTTGCCAAGACAATCCCAGCCTGCTCAGCATACATACGTGCACACACACACAACGAGAACAAACAAACAGTGCTAGTCTCGGGTCCGACAGTAATGCAAGACTATTAGGAAATAATAGGTAGTGCCATAGCTCTGACTTCCATGCATCAATGGTGGAACACATGATTCACACTCCTGGAAAAGCTGGTGGTCGGGGACCAAGAAAAAGAGTAAACATTTTGAAAAAAATGGAAAGACTAAAGTAGTTACATATGTGTTTAGTATAATACTGTACTTTTGTTATTTTCATGTTTGATTAATGGCTGCTTAACATTAATGTACAACTCCATTGCTATTGACATTCTATTATTTTTATTTTCTTGTTTGAATAGTAGCTGTTAAACAAATGGAAGACAATTAAAAAATGTGATGTTCGCTATAAAATATGCTGTGATAAATTAAAACACTTCTTTTTGCTTAAGTCCACAAATAATGTGTTATTGTTTGTGATGTACATGTGATTAAAATGTTTTATAGACGTTCAGTTTTATGTTAATTTTGGACCTTTTTAGAAACTGTCAATTTCAGACATGTAAACCTTAAGACATAATTGCTTGCCTTACATGATGTTACACAATGGGTGTGTGATTATATTAAACGCAGGCTTATATATATGCTTACAATAAGCAGATACACATCTAATAATAAACGTCCAGAAGATGACAAATTTGGACGTCCAGGGACAAGCAGAAAAGACATGGAAATCACGGCCAGGTGACGTCAAAGACGTCTGTTAAATTTTCATTTTGGAACTATTTTTCAACCGTGACGGGACGTGTTGGACTGACGTCTTTTCAGCGGTCATTAAACGTCCAAATGTTTGTTGGGTATTGACAGAAATGCAATATAATATACAAAACTATTTCTTCAGAGGTGTATAAAGACCTTACGTAATGAACCATTAAGTTTGTAATACCTTAGAATAAGCTATTTATATTTACATACAAAGCGGCCCTACATACATTGAATTTGCCGCCATGTTTTGTACAGCAGCCATAAACGGACAAACAACTCTACAACGTGTGTTTTCTCTTCTTCTCTGCTGCGGTATCGTGGTGAAATGGATCGCAGGAAGATCTGTGATCCGTACGGATCGTGCTCTCCGGTGCGGAAGTTAGGGTTGCCACTTTTAATACAAAAAAATAAGGGATGCATACTGCAGCGGGGGCCATATCCCTTGGGGGCCAAGACCACAGTGATCACAGGCCCAATGGCATGCCAGTGGTGGTAAATAGCAACTTAAAATATGTTTTCAGGAAAATATGAACACTTAGACATTATAATAAACTATCTTTTATTGAAATCTGTGTGAACAATAATTAACATAGGCCAAAAGAGGTCAAACAAAGTGTGACAGTAACCACAAAAAGAGACTTTGGATGACCTTGTGAAATGTGAACCACATTTTAATAACTTATTAAATTTACAGATTCACAACTTATTAACTCTAAGTTAAATACTTTTATATTCAGAAATACAATTGGAAAAATATAAAAAGTGCACAAAACTGCAAAGGAACCTTTCTTGAACACCAGTAGACCAGAACTATAAGTGCGCAGTAATGGAGCATGTCAGGTCTACTTTCTTTTGTAAGTGTACTTCTTGTCACTCCGTGCAGCACTGAGTAGCTGTTTGTCTTTCAAGTGAAACTCTGAACAGGACTGTTTAAAGTTGAGGGTGATAAAGAGGTCACTACTAAAGAGCTCCACAGAGCACCTGTTCCTGGTGTCACTCCATTTATTGGTCATTATGGAAAAGATTCTTTCCACATAGCCAGTTGATGCTGGGATGCTCAAGATGTGGCTGATTATGTACAGCATGTTAGGCAGGTCAGCCATTTGAAAGAGAGCCACCCACATCTTTGGACTTCCATGCCTAAGGCCATCAAACGTAACGTGCAACTTAGTTGACATGCGCCGGACAGCTAGTTATGGACGCTGCGCGCCGATGCCCTAAAATTTTTCTCAGGTCGCCCGGCGGTGCCGAAACGAAGGGGAGAGCGCCCGCGATCGAACGGAAGCATCATGGGGTGGCGGCGACGCACGGGGGACCCATGAAAAATGCCCAAAGTGCCTCATTTTTGAGTCACGGAATGAAGGGCCAGGCGCTCTCTTGGGCAGAACCACAAGGGGGCGACTCGACGTACGTTCCCAACCTAAGCCACGCGCGTCGATCAGGTTGTGAGCGGGCCCCCCGAAGAGCGCCTAAACATCCCCCTTGCAGCCTACGGGCCGGCTCCGGACCCCGACGTACACGAGAAGCCTACGCGTGCCCCTTGTAACCTATTTTGGGCGGGGCTTCCCGCTGGCCACGCCTCCATCCACAGAACGCCTACACATCCCCCTTGCAGCCTAAACTTGAGGGTGGCCTGCCCGACGCTCCCGAAGCCTGCCCGAAGACCCGGACGCCACCCGGCGCCCCAGGGACCTCATCTTGGAGCTGACTGTCTCATTTGAGCCCAGCGGCTGTGTGACACATGCTTAAACAGCCCAAAGCTCTTTTCTTTGACTTTCTAGTCGAATGTGCACATAAAAGCGCGGTGTGCATCTACACCATGTTTTCTCACATCTGCAATTCACTCGAAGGGCCCAAAATTAGGTAGACAGATTAAAGCCCCTGTCAGTGGTCTTGTTTGCTTTGGCAATGATTTATCCAGCTTAAACCAACAGTAGAGTGTATAAGAGGAACAGCCCTTCACAATGACGTGCATTAAGGCTCACAGTTGTGCTCCAGAAGCTTAAAAATGGTGTGTCCATTAGCTACCTATGGGAGCTGTGCCAAAAGTGTTATGTGTGGCATGTACATTCGTAACTTATTTAATGGGACCCTCATAGGTAAATAATGGACAAAGCCCATTAAGGGTCATTATAAGCCTAAGTAAGGAGTTCTATAGCTTTAACCAACAGTAGAGTGTATGAGACTCACAGCCCTTCACAATGACATGCATTAAGGCTCATAGATGTGCCCAATAGGCTTAAAAATGGTGTGTACATTAGCTACCTATGGGGGCCGTGCCAAAAGTGTTACGTGTGGGACTTCCTGTGACCACAGGAAGTCCCATTTATAACTTATTTAATGGGACCTTCATAGGTAAATAATGGACAAAGCCTATTAAGGGTCATTATAAGCCTAAGTAAGGAGTTATATAGCTTTAACCAACAGTAGAGTGTATGGGAGGCTCAGCCCTTCACAATGACCTGCATTAAAGCTCATAGATGGGCTCCAGAGACTTAAAAATAGTGTGTCCATTAGCTACCAATGGGAGCCATGCCAAAAGTTTTACGTGTGGCATGTACATTCGTAACTTATTTAATGGTACCCTCATAGGTAAATAATGAACAAAGCCTATTAAGGGTCATTATAAGCCTAAGTAGGGAGATATATAGCTTTTACCAACAGTAGAGTGTACGAGAGGCACTCTACTATTTAAATGACGTGCATTTAAGCTCACAAGTGCTCCAGAAGCTTAAAAATGGTGTGTACATTAGCTACCTATTGGAGCCGTGCCAAAAGTGTTATGAGTTGGATGTACATTGTCTACCTATGTGAGCCTTGTCAAATAAGTTATGTTTGGCATGTACATTCGTAACTTATCTGACGGTTCCCACATAGGTAAATGATGGACAAAGCCTATTATGGGTCATTATTTAACCTTGGCAATGAGTAATATGGCTTAAATTTACAGTAAAGTACACAGGAGACTAGATCCTTCACAGTGATGCACATTAAAGCAAGTCGATGTTCTCAAGAAGCTTAAAAATGGTGTGTACATTAACTACCTATGTGGACCCGTCAAATAAGTTAAAACTGGCACTTCCTGTGACCACAGGAAGTCCCAGTCATAACTTATTTGACAAACGGTCAATTTTTCATACTGTAAACCCATTTTCTTGTGACAAACCTACAGCTATGTATCCTAGAAGCACCCCGTATTGGTATATTGCACACTTCAGGCTATTAAAATGCTTATTTTGCTTACAAATGCACTTTTCACAGAAATACATCTCTGAAAAGCATTTTCAGCAAAACTCTGCTTCATTCTTGTACAAAAACCTTGGGGCTTCGAATGCTGGTTCTTTACACCCTCACGCACCACATATCCGAAGCCCGTACCCCTCGGTGTATGGCAAGTGCTCGAAAAAAATCACAAAAAATATTCCAGAAAAATAAACGGCCCACAGCATCCCCAAAACGTGCAATATAGTACATAACGAGGCCGTACCGACTTCAATCTTTGGGAACCAAATAAGGGGGCAGCAAGCAGCTACAGAATTTCAATCGGGGTCATTCGTAGTCCCCGGGGCCGTTCGGTGGTCTCTGTACGATAGGCACCTATGAAAATAATAGGATAGGTTGCAGGTGTCAGAGGCTCCTGTACCACCCGAGAAGGCCCCAGGAGCCCGAAACTTTACAGAAAGTTGCGTCAGTTGGCCCTCGACGAAATACCGAATAATTTTTCTTATTTTTCATACATCTCTCTCCCTCGCATTGATGTCTATGGGGACTTGTGCCTGCGAAGGCCTTGTGAGGCAGTTGCTTTCCAGGTGGATGTCTGTCTCTGGAAGCATCTACGGAAACGGAACTTGATATCCTGACTTGGGAAACGCCCACGGTATACCATGCCGAGTATTAAAGCCCTGTGAACTTTTGACCCCTGTATTCTAGAGCGTACGTTTGCAACCTATATGTAGGCTGATGGTGTCTTTTTGGGCAAAGTGAGAGGTCAACGAGGTCCGAGGGGCACAGAACTCCAGAACATGACCCAGGGCCCCATGACGAGGCATATACGTGAATTGCAGGTCGATCAGACCTTTCTGTCCCATTTGTCCATCATGAGCTTATGAAAATGAATGGGATAGGTTAAGAGTGTCGGCAGCAGCAGTTGGACCGCAGTGGGATCGAGGGGCCCCAAACTTTATATTCTGGTAGTGTGTTGGCCCCTGTTTCACATACCGAGAGAGTGGCTTACTTGAACCTAGGGAACATTTTCTAGTGCTTTTTCTTGTGTGTAAAGTGTTGTGTACATTAGTAGCCTACCGACCGATTGTCAAATAAGTTACGACTGGGACTTACCGGAAACAAAACCACCGGAAGTCCCAGTCGTAACTTATTTGACAGTAGCCGTGTAGGCTAACGGTGGACAATGCTGTAAACGGTCAATTTTTCATACTGTAAACCCATTTTCTTGTGACAAACCTACAGATATGTATCCTAGAAGCACCCCATATTGGTATATTGCACACTTCAGGCTGTCAAAATGCTCATGTGTTATACAAATGCACTTTTCACAGAAATAAATCTCTGACCAGCATTTTCAGCAATATTCTGCTTTATTTTTGTACAAAAACCTTGGGGCTTCGAATGCTAGTCCCATGCCCCTCGCTGTACGGCAAGTGCTCGAAAAAAAATCACAAAAAATATTCCAGAAAATTAAACGGCCCACAACGTCCCCAAAACGTGCAATATATTACATAACGAGGTCGTACCAACTACCGAATAAGGGGGCCGCGATGAGCTATAGAATTTGAATATGGGTCATTTGAAGACTCCCTAGCCGTTCCGGGGTCATCGTACGATAGCCACCTATGAGAGAAATAGGATATGTTGCAGGTGTCAGAGGCTCCCGTACGGGCCGTGGAGGCCCCAGGAGCCCGAAACATTACAAAAAGTTGCGTCACGTGACTCTCGACGGCATACGGATAGGGCTTGGTCGGGAAGTGAAATTAAATATTTTTTCTTACTTTACATACATCTCCCTGCCTCTAGTGGTTCTCTATTGGCTCAGGTATCCGACGTCTTTCTGACAGAAACCTCCCCTAAGCACTAACGAGGAAGGTCACGAAGGACACCCGGCTCCTCTAGGGTGCGCCACGGCCGTGAGGGAGAGAAAAAAAGAAAGAAGGGTGGCGAGCGAGACGTTTGGGCATCTTTTGGATGTCGCGCCACGAATAGGCAGCAAGGGGCAGCAAACTACCAACTCTAGGCACACTGTGGACACAAGGGCAGCGAGCGAGACGTTTTGGCATCTTTTGGATGTCGCGCCATGAATAGGCAGCAAACTACCAACTCTAGGCGCGCTGCGGACGCAAGGGCAGTGAGCGAGACGTTTTGGCATCTTTTGGATGTCGCGCCACGAATAGGTAGCAAGGGGCAGCAAACTACCAACTCTAGGCGTGCTGCGGATGTGAGGAAGACTATGGCAGAGTTAGGTGGTCAGTGGGATGTGAAAGGCTCCTCGTAGATGCGGTGATGAAGATTAGGAGGTCAGGGGATGAATAGGCATTTTGTGGAGCGAGGGTCCACGCCCGCAGCACTTTGACACCCCTTGTGGTGTCCGTACGATGCCTCTACGGGAAAACAGCCCCTAAACTCCGATAAGGGAAAACAGTGCCAATCATAATAAGAGTGAGCGAGAATTTGGCATCCAATTCAGGTATACGAGCCCTTCGTCTACCTAGTCGACCAATGGCAATCTATAAGAATGGGCAATTGTCCACGATTTTCCTAGCTTCCCTTCCATTCATCCTCTGCATCATCTTTGAGCCTCTTCAGAATGGTATTTGTTGTGGTGCATTCATCATAGAGGTCATCCATTTTCACATTTTGGATAAGGTTGAGCTTACTAGTGATCCTCTTAGTGTCACTGTAGGAAAGCATGCCATGTTGCAGAGAGAGAGGTTGCAGGCAGAACAGCCAGTTGTCCACTGAAAAGTCAAACCATTTCTCAATGTATGAGATTGCTGTCTTGAAAAATGCTGTAATATCTGCCCTTGCCCTGTCTGCTTCATGCGGGAGAAGATTCTGCAGCTTCACTTTTGTTAAGTAGCCATAAAATTGGTCACTCTTCTCTGTGTGAGATTTTGCTTGAAGGTAGACATAATGGCATATATCTCAACACAGGTGGTTGAATCACTTTCCAGCTTCTTGACCACTTCCTCAAAGAGGGAGAGGATGTTATTGGTGAACAGGAGATAAACTTCCACATCATCCGGATTTTCCTCAGTTGAGGCTTCACTGAGCTTTAACAAAGATCTGATCTGTCTGGGACACTCTTCTCAGAGGCTGATGAAATGAGACCTGAGAGCAGTCCAGGTTTACATAAGACGGGAGATTGTTGAAACATGTCGTAGAATCTCACAGAACTCCACATCACAAAACTGGCAAAAGTCTTTGAGGGATTCCCTTTGTTTGGCAGATGTGGAAAAGTGGCCATAGACCTTTAGCGCAACATTTTCCACATCTACAGTGAGCTGGTCGAGAGTGTGCTTCACCGTGTTGTGCACAATATGGGCATGGCAGTTCCCTTGCAGCAGATCTTTTTGCTTTTTCTTTAGGTTAGTGAAGACAGAGTTGTGGATTCCATAATTTAAATTAGTATTGTCTGCACTATATGCTGTAACTTGACTTAATGATAAGCCAAATTTATCAAGGGATTGTTCTGTGAAAACTATAATACCAGCAGCAGACTCATCTGCATTTTCTACAAAATAAAGCATTTTGTTACAGATCCCTGTTTCTGGCCTGAAGTATTGTACTGCAAGGGGAAACATCTTCCTGTTCCCTTTATTTGATGCATCTATCTGTATGGAGAATGGGAGGAGTTTGTCTGACTTTAAGACGTCTACAACATCAGCCACTGCTTTTGGAGCAAGGACGTCTTTGGCCATTGCTTCAGCCTTTGTTCTCCCGAGACATTTTCTTTACGATTTTGGAGTCATGCAGATTCTTTTGGTTTAGCTTGTGTCCACAGTCAGCACTGATATAACTGATGTTGTGTTTACTAGTGTGGTACAGCTGCTGTTACCTAGAAGAGAGGAGAAAATACTAATGAACTTAATTTTAAAGGGTGGTATTGATAACAAATCTTGGCTAAAATATTTGTGATTATTTGCAGTAACACTGTCGTGATTCTGCCTCATCTTATCATGTCTTTCTTGATCTTGTGGCAGAATCACGGCAGGAACCCCTGTTTAATGTGGAGAGAAGCATTTTGGCCCACTTGGCCTTCCACATGCTCTCTCCAGGTCTCGTCTCTGTCCCCGCCCTCTTGTATCCCTCGTTATTGATTGTTAATTAGTTCATGCCCCGCACCTGTCCCTTCTTAATTTGCTCCCCTTTAAAAAGCCCTTATGTCTATTGTCTTGTGCTCATTTGTTGTGTATTCATGGTGTGTATACTGTTCCTCTCATGTGCTTATGTGTCGAGAGCGCGTGGTTTGAGTCGGAGCTCTTTCAAACTTATTCTTAATACATCGTTTATTCTTGTTATATCTTAAGACTTGTGTTTTAAATCGTTATTCACCGAGAGTAAAACATATCCTTAAGTATATCCCATACCAAAAATCGTCCTTAAACGCACCGATAATTAATTTTTATCGGATCATTTGCTATTAGCCTCAGGCTGTTAGCATTACCAGCCTGCTTACTGCTTAACACACTGTTCTCATTACTGTTATTACATCACTAATGGCTAATGTTTCAGATGTGTTTGTACCTCTGAGTGCAGATGAGGAAACGATCGCACTTCAGTCGGAACTGGAGGCTGTGGAGAAGCAGATCCAGGATCTACTAGAGAAGCAGACACGGCTGCGAGAACGTAAAACGGCGCTGTAAACATCCAGAGCTGAAGCTCGCAAATCCGCTGTAAGTTTTCATCGCGATTTTAATACTCCTTCCACTTCTACTCCGCGTGTTTCTCTGCACAGAGCCCAGGCTTCGAGAACACGGTCAGCGCAAATGAACTTCACTCCTGCACCGGCACACCCACGGCGAAAGGCGCGAGCCAGGACTGGAGCGATGACCCAACCGCCGCCACCGGTCTTCGAGATCCCGACCAGGAACCGCTTTGCCGCCCTCTGCGAGACGGAATGCAACGCTGTGGTCATCGGAGACTCAATCGTCCAGAACGTACGCGCTTCCTCCACTAAAGGTAAGGTGCGCACTCATTGTTTTCCTGGCGCCCGTGTTCTTGATGTCTCTGCGCAGGTACCTGCGATCCTGAAGGACGATGCTAACGTCGGAGCTGTCGTGCTGCACGCGGGGGTGAATGACGTCAGGATGCGGCAGTCGGAGATCCTGAAGAGGGACTTCAGGAGTCTGGTCGAGACGGTATGCAACGCATCGCCCACAAGGAGGATCATCGTATCAGGGCCGCTTCCTACCTACCGACGAGGGAATGAAAAGTTCAGTAGACTATTTGCTCTAAATAAATGGTTGATGTCATGGTGTATTGAACAGAAGCTGCTCTTTGTTGATAATTTTGATCTGTTCTGGGAGCGACCTAGGCTCTTCCGCCCTGACGGCCTGCATCCCAGCAGCATCGGAGCGGATCTTCTGTCTGACAACATCTCAAAGACGCTTCGCACCGCTTGACTACGTCTCCCAGCGGTAAGTCAAAACTTTAACCATAGTCTGTGTTCCTCCCACTCATCTGTTATAAATGTTACTGCTTCCAAATGCATAGAGACTGTATCTGTCCCCCGAATAATACTACAAAATAACAAAATATCCAAATCTCAGAGAAAAAATCTAATCGTGATTAAACCTGAGGACAATGTAATAAACGACCAAAACAAACTCATATAGTTCGGCCTATTTAATATTAGATCACTAAATTCAAAAGCAGTTATTGTTAATGAAATGATCACAGACAACAGTTTTGATATTCTTTGTCTTACTGAAACCTGGCTTAAACCAAATGATTATTACGGTCTAAATGAGTGTACCCCACCAAGCTACTGTTATATGCATGAGCCACGTCCGGTTGGTCGAGGTGGTGGTGTCGCAATTGTTCCAATTGATAGTAATAATCATTGCTTTCTTGTACGTTGGCTACTGTGTATAGACCCCCTGGTCCCTACACTGATTTTCTGAAAGAGTTTGCGGACTTCCTATCGGACCTATTGGTTAACGTTGATAAAGTACTAATTGTCGGAGACTTTAATATCCACATAGATAGTGCTAACGATGCATTAGCAGTGGCGTTTACAGAGCTATTACACTCTTTTGGAGTAACACAACACATCAATGGACCCACTCATCAATTTAATCATACACTAGACTTGACTATATCTCACGGATAATATCTAACCAATATAGATATTATACCTCAAAGCGACGATGTCACTGATCACTATCTTATAACATGTACACTGCGCACTGCAGAAATCAGCCACTTAACTCGTTATCGGCAGGGTAGAACAATTACCTCGACTACTAAAGATAGTTTCGCAAAGAGCTTGCCAGATCTGACTCCTTTAATAACCATACCAATAAATACAGAATCGATAAATACAATAGCACCACTCACGCCCTTAAAAGAGAAACATGTAAACTGGAGCGCAAAAGGAAACAAACCCAATTAGAGGTCTTTAAAATTGCGTGGAAAGAGAGTGCAAACTGTTATAAAAAGGAACTACTGTAAAAGCAGCAAAGGCTGAGCACCTCCGTAACCTCATAGAAACTAAGAAAAACAATCCAAGTTTTTTATTTAGTACAGTTGCTAAACTAACAAATAAACAGACTTCACCTGACCTGGGTATTCCGCCACACCTTGGTAGCAATGATTTCATGAATTTTTTTACAGAGAAAATTGAAAACATAAGAGACAAAATAGTAAAAACTCAACCTCCAAGTCTGTCCTGTAAATTAGTACCAACCATCGCCCCAAAAGAAAGGCTACAGTGTTTTTCACCTATAAAACAGGAAGATTTATTTAAACTTATTATAACTTGTATAACTTATTGCAACATCTAAACCTACAACTTGCTTATTAGACCCCATACCAACTAAATTATTAAAAGAGTTATTACCCATTGCAATTTAGCCCATTTATAACATTATCAACTCGTCAATTAATCTAGGCCATGTCCCAGGACCCTTTAAACTGGCCGTCATTAAGCCTCTTATCAAGAAACCAAACTTAGACACCACCAATGAACTAGGAAACTATCGACTGATTTCAAATCTCCCTTACCTGTCTAAAATACTAGAACAAATAGTGACCACTCAGTTGTGCTCTTTCTTACAAAATAATGACATACACGAAAAATTCCAGTCAGGCTTTAGACCGCATCATAGTACTGAAACTGCGCTCGTTAAAATTACAAATGACCTGCTTATAGCATCAGATAAATGTAACATCTCACTCTTAGTCCTGCTTGACCTTAGTGCTGCGTTCGATACTGTAGACCATAAAATACTTCTAGATCGCTTACACAATTATACCGGTATTCAGGGACAGGCACTACAATGGTTCAGATCTTACTTATCAGACAGACATCAATTTGTCCATTTAAATGGGGAATCATAAAATTTAACGCAAGTAAATTATGGATTACCTCAGGGATCGGTTTTAGGACCCTTGCTATTCTCCATATACATGCTGCCCCTTGGAAACATTATTAGAAAACATGGAATTAGCTTCCACTGTTAGGCAGATGATACTCAGCTATATATCTCATCAAGACCAGATGATTCCTTCCAACTATCCAAATTGGCAGAGTGCATCGACGATATAAAGCATTGGATGACTTGTTTTTTTATTATTTTTTTATTGAAGAACATAATCCACATACATAAAACTAACACACACACACCAGGGTTTGCAAACACAAAGAAAGAAAAGAAAGAAACACATTTTTAAAAAGGAGAAAATGTTAAGAAGTGAGAAGAAATCATCTTGGTTACGGATGTAACCTCGGTTCCCTGATGGAGGGAACGAGATGTTGTGTCGAACCGACAGAATGGGGTTTGTCTTGAGAACCTATCATCTTCTGAGTATTTAGAAAAGGCCAATGAAAATTGGCGAATGAAATTTGCATGCCGGGCTCCTCCCCAGATGTCCGGGTATAAGAGGGAAGCCGGCGTGCTCATTCATTCACCTTTGGTCTGAGGAGCCTAAAGCATCCTCCCCCGACCGCTGGGGTGGGCGGCCAGTGTTGTGGCATGAGGGACACAACGTCTCGTTCCCTCCATCAGGGAACCGAGGTTACATCCGTAACCAAGACGTTCCCTTTCTGTCGGTCTCTCGACGTTGTGTCGAACCGACAGAATGGGGTTCCTATGGAAAACGCCACAGCACTGAGCCGCGTCACAATCTCTGCGGAGCGACGTTGACTGGCCTGGGCGAGTCAGACGAACACGCTAGCGCGAAATTATGACCTTCCAGTGGAGAGGAAGGGGGACCCAGAGCTTTCCACAAAAAGTTGGGAAGCCCCCTAACGCCGGCCGTCACGGGCGGAGGCCTGATTCTCTAAATGGCGAGAAGCCGCCCGGCACCGTACGGGCCACTGGGTAAGCATTATTCCCCCCTGGGGGGGAAAAACGCTGCAGAGGCCACTACCTACCGTAGGGAGGAATTAGTGGAGACACCACATGGTCTCACCATCAGGGGAGAACTCATGGGAGGAATGTGCGGACTGCAGGAGTTAACCGCAAGGTGGGAGTCCACCTGGGGAGGTCATGGGTTGCCAAGGTGGGAACCATTCATGAGGATACATCAGACGGAACAGCCCACGGAGGGGGGGTTACCACGTCTGGAGCACTAGGTCCGGTTAGAGCTATGTGGGAGATAACTCAACTGTTCCCCGGCCTAAGGGGGCAGGGCTGCTCTGCCCAGCCTGTCCCCTGGAAGGGTGCTTAGTGATGGATGGAATGCCTGTTCTTTACCCGAGGGGAAAGAAGTGAGGCGGGATCGCCACTGCTCCCCCCGGAGGGGGAAGGGCTTCCGCAGGCGTATGCCCTACCGGCTGCCGGTCCCACACCTTGCCAGGATGCGGGCTGACACCGGTTCCGCGCGTAGGTATTAGAACCTCACGGAGTTGTTAGGCATAGCCCAACCCGCAGCTCCGCAGATGTCTGCCAGAGAGGCGCCCTGAGCCAGCCACGAGGGGTGTGCCTCACCCCCAACGGGCAGGAAAAAAAGATCGGTATGCCCTAACGAGGGCATCCACGATCCAGTGCGCCAGCCTCTGTTTGGAGACAGCCCTCCTGCTGACCTCCGAAACAGACAAAGAGCTGCTCAGAGCTTCTGGGCTCTGCGTGCGGTCCAAGTAGAGGCGCCGTGCGCGTACTGGACACAACACGGATAGGTTGGGTCTTCCTCCCCGGTGGGGAGCGCCTGCAGGTTCACCACCTGGTCTCTCGGGAGAGTGGTGGGAACCTTGGGCACGTAGCCGGGGCGGGGTCTCAAGATAACGTGAGAATCCCGGCCCCGAGTTCTAGGCAATCTGTGGACACGGAGGGTGCTTGTAGATCCCCTACCCTCTTGGAGGTGAGCGCCATGCGGAAAGCCGTCTTTATCAAGACTGAGAAAGAGCGGCAACCCCGAGAGGCTCGAAGGGGGCGGGGCCTCTTGAGGCCCGCCACCTAGGTCGCAAGAGGGTACGGAGCGCGGATAAGGTGGTCACCCTCTCGCGCCCCTTAGGAACCTAATGACCAGGTCGTGCTGTCCCAGAGGCTACCCAGCACTTGGGTCATGATGAGCGGCCGTAGCGGCTACATACATTCCCAGTGTGGAGGGGGAGAGGTTACTCCCCCGTCTCTCTTGAGGACGGGACAGCTCGTACCCGACCGAGCAACTCCGCGGGTCTTCTCGCCGAGAAGAGCACCAGGACGAGAAGAGGCGCCACCTATGGGCGTATAGCCGCCCAGTGGCCGAAGCCCTAGCCTGAGTGACGTCCCAACCGGACCGGGGGTGGGTCACTCAGGATCTCCTCGTCCCGTCCAGACATGGAGACCAGGTTTTGCCTGGGATGCCGTAACGTGCCCCTTCCCCTGGGGAAGCTGTCCGCCAGGGGGAGCGGCCAGGGGGGAGTTGTTGTCAGAGCCTCAGCTCCGAGAACCAAGTCCTGGTTAGGCCGAAGGGGCGTAACTAGTACCACTTGATGCTCCTCTTCCCTGGCCTTGCACAGGCCCTGTGCAATGAGGCTCACTGGGGGGAAGCGTACTTCCGCTTGTCCCGCGGCCAGCTGTGCGCAAGGGCATCCGTGCCGAGGGTACCTCGGACAGGGAGTACCAAAGCGGACAATGGGTGGAGTCCGGGGAGGCAACAGGACCACCTGTGCCTGGCCGAACTGCCCCCAAATGAGCCGGCTGCGCGGGGAGGGAGTCGCCACTCTCCGCGAGGCGTCAACTGACGAGAGAGCGCATCGGCTGTCTGGTTCAGGACGCCTGGGATGTGTGTGGCTCGCAGGGAGCTGATCACCTGCTGACTCCAGAGGAGGAGGCGTCGGGCGAGTCATGTTAGCTGCTGTGAGTGAAAGAATACGCCACAGCAGCTGTGCTGTCCGACCGGACCAGCACGTGCTTCCCTGCACGAGAGGTAGTAGCCTCCTCAATGCAAGTAGCACAACCAACAACTCTAGGCAGTTGAAATGCCAACGCAGGCGGGGGCCCGTCCACCGCCCCGACACTGCTTGCCCGTTGCACACGGCACCCCAACCTTGCAGGGAGGCATCCCAAAGGGGACCCCTGTCCGCAAGAAGGTCATGGAGACCAGGGGGTTAGGGTGTGTCGGCAGAAAAGCGTGTGACCATACGCCTGCTGCCGGTGTGCCACGCTCTCCAAGGAACTTGACTCTGCAGCCAGTGTTGGAGCGGTCGTATGTGCATCGACCCGAGGGGGACCACCCCCGCCGAGGATGCCATGTATCCCAGGAGCCTCTTGTTACAGGGGGACCGCTGACTGTCTGATCTTCAGGCAGTTCAACACTGATCGGGCGCGCTAGTCAGTCGCGCTGCCTCTGGGAGGCCGCGAGGGTGCGGGCTTCCTCGTCGCGGGTCTCGCGCCCCCCCGGGGGGTGAGCGGGGCCGCTCGTGAGGACAGAGTCGAGTTCCATACCGAGAAAGAGGATGCTCTGCACCGGGGAGAGCTTGCTCTTTTCTCAGTTGACCTGTAGCCCCACCGATCTAGGTGCCGGAGCACCAGGTCCCTGTGTGTACACAACAGATCTCGAGAGTGTGCCAAAACTTGAGCCAGTCGTCGAGATAGTTAGTACCCGTACACCTCCTTCCCAACGGAGAAGGAGGGCGGCTTCCACGACCTTCGTAAAGACTCGTGGAGACAGGGACAGACCGAAGGGGAGGACCCTGTACTGATATGCCCGTCCCTCGAACGCGAACCGTCGGAACGGCCGAAGTCGAGGGAGGATCGAGACATGAAAGTACGCGTCCTTCAGGTCGATTGCCATGAACCAGTCCTGACGCCTGACGGACGCCAGGATGTGCTTCTGCGTGACCATCCTGAAAGGCAGCTAGTGTAGGTGCCTGTTCAGAACACACAGACCCAAGATAGGGTGCAACCCTCCGCCTTTCTTAGGGACAATGAAGTACGGGCTGTAAAACCCGCTGAACACCTCGTCTGGTGGGACGGGCTCGATCGCTCCCTTCACCAGAAGGGAGGCGACATCCGCCCGAAGTACGGGGGCATCCCTGCCTCTGCCTGAGGTAAAAGGACGTCCCGGAACTTGGGCGACGTGTAGCGACTGAATCGTGTAGCCGAGTCGGATCGTCTTCCTCAGCCCGCCTGACAGTCTGGGGGCTCCTAGAACTGTGACAGGGGACTAGAGGTTGATCTGCTTCATCGCCCCCACGGAGGGTGGTTCGATGGCTAGCAGTACGGATTCCTTGCATGCCGTTAGAGCACCATGTAGTCACGTTCAATTTATTAAAGGGCGTCCGGACGCAGGTTGCAGGTCACTGCGTGCCGGACCCTGGATATTTTTGGGGGGTGGGACGACGACGTCCACGCGTCCCATGGGAGCCTCCGAGTCAGGCGGAGACTCGTCGGGCATCTGGCACTTCGGCGAGTCGTGTGGGTTGCGCTTTTTCGCTTCACCCGATATAATGCCCTGCTCTGCAGTTCAACCAGATTCCATTAGGGGGACACCACACAGACCGCCGCAGGTTTACGCCAATGGGCCCGACACCAGCTATATAGATTGCCGGAGCCCGCACGTGCGACCCGGTCCCCAATTACGCAACGCAAGTCAAAGACCCCCCCCCCCCCAAGGCTCGCAGACCCACTATTTTGCCCCCTAACTCACTATTTTGTCAAACTCCGCCCATGAGAGGCAGGATCACGTGGGGCCACTGGCCACGCCCCCCCGGCCCGCAGACCCACTATTTTCCCCCTACTAACTATTTTGTCAAACTCCGCCCAGGAGAGGCAGGGGTCACGTGGGGCCTGTGGCCACACCCCCCCGGCCGGCAGACCCACTATTTTTCCCCCTTACTTACTATTTTGTCAAACTCCGTCCAGGAGAGGCAGGGGTCACGTGGGGCCTGTGGCCACGCCCCCCCGGCCCGCAGACCCACTATTTTGCCCCCTAACTAACTATTTTGGTCAAACTCCGCCCATGAACGAGGCAGTGTACGCGGGGCAACTGGCCACGCCTAACCTGCCCGCCGACCCTTTATTGTGCCCGTAACCACCTTTTGGTCACACTTAGCCCAAAGAGACCCCCAGCCCCCAGGGCCGGAACGCACCGCCCCCCGGCCACACCACGACTAATCTCTGCCCTCTAACTGACGACTAAGCACTTTGCATCGATATGCCAAGGCATAACCGAACGAAATCGCCGCTCATTTGCAAACGGTGCACAGGTATGCTCCGTGTATGAAAGCGTGACCCCACTCACGCAGTAGCCACGGGCAGTGACCAGCTATATTCTGCCCGGCGTCAGTTTATGTCAAAGCCAGGTGACCGACAGCCCAGTATTCTGCCCGGTTTCAATTTACAGCAAAGGCTGTAAACAGACGCATACCACGCTGCCCAGCGTCCGTCAGTTAATGTCAAGCGCAGGTGACCGAACGCTAACTATTCTGCCCGGCGTCAGTTCACACCTAAGCCAGGTGACCGACAGCCCAGTATTCTCCCCGGTTTCAATTTACAGCAAAGGCTGTAGAAAGACACCCACTATTCTGCCCAACATCATATAATGCCAAGGGCATATGACCGAATGCTAACTATTCTGCCCGGCATCAGTTTATGTCAAAGCCAGGTGACCGACAGCCCAGTATTCTGCCCGGTTTCAATTTACAGCAAAGGCTGTAGAAAGAGACCTACCACGCTGCCCAGCGTCAGTTAATGCCAAGGGCAGGTGACCGAACGCTAACTATTCTGCCTGGCGTCAGTTTATGTCAAAGCCAGGTGACCGACAGCCCAGTATTCTGCCTGGTTTCAATTTACAGCAAAGGCTGTAGACAGATGCCTACCATGCTGCCCAGCGTCAGTTAATGCCAAGGGCAGGTGACACACGCTACTAGTGCCCGGGAGTTAGCAAACCTTAGTGACTGAACCCAGTATTCTGCCCGGTCAATACGCAAGGCGTAGACAGGGCTCCTCCCGTCGTCGTTAAGAAGGGAGGGCCCCCGACAAACATTGCCGGAGTACTAACTGGTACCTATACACCCTGTATCTGCCCGGCGTCAGTTTACGCCAAAGCCAGGTGACCGACAGCACAGTATTTTGCCCGGTTTCAGTTTATAGCAAAGGCTGTTGACATACAGCCCACCAGTCAGCCCAGCGTCAGTTAATGCCAAAGGCAGGTGACCGACCGCAAACTATTCTGCCCAGTACTATGACGGACACTCTTCCGACCCGGAATCCCGAAGACCGCAAAAGTGTTATTTCGTCGAAAGGGATAAACCAGAGGTGGGTACTCCATGTCTCTGCTCCGCATCATGCTAGGATCTGGAGACACACGTTCCTGTTCACGTCTCGACCCGCGACTCGGGGATCCCAAGTATGGAGCGGATCCGAACGAGTCGCAAATTTTCGCCGAAAAAACTCCAAGGGTGTACCCTTTTAGTTTTTTTGACGAAAACTTTCATCTTTCTCGGATCCCATTCAAACTTCCGATCCCAAAGGAGCGTGTCGGGGCGTGAACAGGAACGCGCGTCTCAACGTCGCAGCCCACCGCGGAGCCGAGACGCGGAAGACCCGCTTGTGGTTTATCCCATTCGACGGCGTAGCGATTTTCCGGTCATCGGAATTCCGATCCGGAACGAGTAGCGTTCTAGCCCTGCTTCGCCAGGAGCGCCGTAAAACAAGTTTTATGTCGCTGGACCTTTCGGTCACGATGTCAACTCAACCGCTATTCTGCCCATTTGCCACTACAGTTGCTATGTGGCCGTGAAACCACTATTTTGCCCGTTTGCAATTTACCAAGACAGTCTACAGAGGACCGGGAGAGACTTGTTGGGCCCACGTTCAGGTGTTTAGGCCGCAAATGGAAGTGCAGCAACACCCGAATGTTCCGTTGTCCTGTTCGCCGACAGTGTCGCGGTGGACCAACAAACCGCTATCTTGCCCGCAGGCAACCTACAGATGACAAGGAAAGCACTATTCTGCCCACTTTCAATTATCTTATACGACAGATGTGCAAAGGCAGACATTTCCGACTCGCTCAGATCTGCACCAAACTTTATTTCTCCGCCGAATTCATTTTATATTTAATAATGAGCAAACCTGACCAGAGGACCTTTATTTTGACACCTTACAAGCCTTTACAAGCCATTTACTTATAAGTATTACTTAACCAATAGGTGTGCAGTCATACAAAATACAAAATGCATCGAGTATATCCAATTTTATTCTTAATATAAACATATGTAGAACATTCAAAAAATATTAAATACAAAATTCATGGCAAATATTTAAAAACGACATGCGAAAAAAATAAAGTAGACTATTTAAACTATATACAATCATTTTAAAAGTATTCGTGTATAATATTTAAGAAAAAAATCAAGTAGAATATTTAAAAACTATTTACACAGAACCTTCGTAAAGATGCAATTCGTAATGTACATTAAACATACACAAAAGAAAACAATAATAACCAACAACACAGAACTGACAAAAGAACTACAAATCCATCAAGATGCTGAACCCGAGATCCATGATGTTGTGACAGTCTGTGCCGTCAGAAAGAAAAAGGAAGAGTTCGTTAAATTGCTGACTTTTTTCCACCGTAGAAGCATCGAAAACACAATTGAACACCTACTCATCGCATCACGGATGGCCTCTTCCTCCTGATGGCTGATGGTGGGAATGTCTGTGGTGAAACAAAGTATTGGCTTAGTTTTCAGCGTCGGAATGCACACCGTGGACTCACTAAGATTTCAGTGACGGCTTCAGACTCACCCAGGTTCTCCAGCATATCCAGTTCCTCCTCGCTAAATAGGAGGAGACTGAAGAAGCCTCCTCCGTGGACTGTAGCGTCAGGAGAGGGAGGGAAGATGGGTGGGGGGGAAGGCTTAAAGGAAGGGCTGGCTGGCATGGCAGGGAGGGCACTGCCAGGAGGGCTGATGCTGGGACGTGCGGGTTCAGGAGTAAGAGAGGGGCTGAAGGAAGGGGTGGCAGGCACAGCCGGGGAAGAAGGGTGGGCGTTGAAGCTGGGGGTAAGGGTCTCAGGAGCGATGGGGTTTCCTGGGAAAACACGAGAGTCACGCAACGCTTCAGATGTATTATGTCACGGGACAGTAGTTGAGGAGTACACACGCTTTCTATTGACAGCCTACCACCTACCTGAATTGCCCTGCGGCTCATCCGTCAGGGTCACCGTGGGGATGGCAGGGTTGCTGGCCTCCAGCTCTCGCAACTTCCGCACGGTGACCTCTCTCTCCATTTTTTTAATTATTTTTTTCTTCTCATGTGACTGAAAAAGACAGAGTGACATCTAAGCGTGCAGAAAACTAAGCAAAAGGAAGCAATCACATGTGTTTTATCAATGACTTACAGAGATGTCTCGATGGCCTGCGTTCAGGTGTTTCTCAAATTGTTTGTAAAAATAATGACACAAGGGGCAGGTCTGTCCTCCGAGGACGACCCTGCCCCTTGCCAACTTCTGCCACAGTTGGCGCTCTCGCAGGTTCAGGATGCCGTGGAACACCCTCAGGTGCTGTTTAAAATTAGTGATGTCCCTGTGGCATAGGGGGCATTCGGACCGTGGAACCTGGGAAAACAAAAACACAAAGTCTCATATTATCACCTAGCTTTCCTGTGGCTCGGTGTTTAGAGCGTGGCAGAAACAAATGTGTAATACCATGCGATGCAACGTAAGTTGCTTTGGATAAAAGCGTCTGCCAAATGTGTAAAAGAAAACGTAAAATGACACGCAGGGCCTAAACGAGACGCTGTGAAAACGTGCGCGTGAGAAAGCAAGCTCGTGCTCTTTAATGGTCAGAGGTCAAAATGGGGTTTGGGCCTACACCAGACGCTGTACAAAGACACAAGTGCGGACAAAAACGCATCCCGTTTCGTGTAACACCGCGCAGAATGTGATAAATACGCGCAAAAACCACAAACGTGTTGGATTGCGCAGAGGTCAAAGGTGAAAATGAGGCCGAGGCCAACATCACATGCTGTAGAAAAACACAAGTGAGGATGCAAACACATCACCTTTCACGTAACACGGTACAGAATGTAACGCGCACGTGCTAAAACCACAAATAGATTGCCTCGTGCAAAGGTCAGAGGTGAACGTGAGCTCACGTGTATGTAGGGCCCGCAGCAGAAACTGTAGAAAGGATCCACATTTGAGGATGAAAACGCATCACCTTTCATATGACACGATGCAGAATGTGATGAGCAGATGCAAAAGACGCAAATACATCGCATTGAACAGAGGTCGCAGGTCAAACTGAGCTCATACACACAAAGGGCCTTCTTCGGATGCTGTTGAAGTCACAGGTTAGAATGCAAACGCGTACTCTTTAATGTCATACAGCGCAGAGCGTGACGAGTATATGCGAAAGACACATAAGACAGCTCCCGGTGCGTCCTCACACAAACCACGGAAGCGCAGACCTGTAACATATGTCACGGACAGACACGCGTAATATCTCCCAAAAACATACGTACGAAGAAGCTAGATGTGGAAAATATAACATCGCCTTATCGGACATTCTTGAGCGCCACGAAAAGTGTTCATAATCATAAACGTAGATGATTTTAGAGGGGCTATGACACGGGGATATGATGAATTTCAGCCTAAATAAGTTTTTTTCTGTACGTCAAATGCCAAAATGGTGCACTTCTCCAGAAACTAGGGACTCTAAGCTTTCAAATGATACCCCATACGATAGTTAGAGTTAACGAACTCTTTAACGTTGCATGTGTCTTTAACCCGTTAAGCTCTGCGGACCCGAGCATGTGTAATAAAGTGAAGAGCGTGTTGAGCAAATGGAAAAGACACACATACATTGCATTGCACACTGGGCTACATATTACTGCTGATTTAAGAGACGTTTCATAGAAAATTACTTTTAAAAGAAAGCAAAGTTTCACTCACGTGCGGCATGCTTTCTTAGCTGGATAAAACCACGTGGTTTGACTGAAAACTAAGATGGCTGCAAGAGGCAGTTTATTTACAAACATCTTGCTCTCTAGACACTCACACCTGAGCTTCAAAGGAAGTGTATTCAAACACAAAAAAACGACATAAAATGCCTACAATAAATGACATTGTTGGATACTTATACAGATACATTATGCATCGAGCATCGTATTAATTCCCTGCATGAACAAAACGCTTGGGTTACACTCATTTCACATAGTTTGATTACTTTGTTCTGTAGAATGGGAACGTTTCAGCCTCCGGTGTATACCCTGTATGTATATGAGCTTACTTTGACCACTCGCAGCGCACACACCGCACACTGCCGTGCATTATTGTTACCTTTTGCACCTGATCATCACATTCTATATTACAAGACATGAATGCATATGTTTTTGCATTCTCACTTGTGTCTTTTTACAGCCTCTGAGGAAGGCCTTGTATCCATTTGAGCTCAGTTTGACCTGTGACCTCTGCACAATGCAATCTTTTTTGGCCTTTTGCAAACCTTCGCTACATTCTACACTACAATACATTACAGAGCACGTGTTTGCATTCTCATCTGTGTCTTTTTACAGCACCTCCGACGTTTGTGGACCACGCGCGATTTCCTTGCTGTTCGTGGACTACTCACCTCCGACGTTTGTGGACTAAGCGCAATGTCCTTGCTGTTAGTGGACTATTGCAGCTAATGGCTGCAAAATGAATCAAGTGCACACTAAATACACTCAATAAAAAGATATTATGAACGAATAAAGTGGAATTGAATAATCACTGTGGGTGATTTGTCTACCACGCATACAATACGCATTACGTCATCCCAGTCGGTCTCAAAATTGGTATCTTTTTGACATACGAGACATGTACAAACACAGAACTTTACGTATCGACCATTCCCATTTCCCTATGTGTGACATATACAAATATCGGAGCGACCGGGCACATACACAATTTAAGGGGCCTACAGCAGATCCCGTAGAAAGACACATGCGAGGATGCAAACGCATCACCTTTAATGTATTGCCTTGTGCGGAGGTCAGAGGTGAAAATGAGCTCACGTGTACGAAGGGCCTACATCACATCCTGTAGAAAGACACACGTGAGAACGCAAACACATCACCTTTAATGTAACACAGTTCATAATGTAATGCACACACGCTAAAACCACAAATGTATTGGACCGTGAAGAGGTCAGAGGTGAAAATGAGCTCACACATACTCTGACCTCCTTGCACCATGCAATGCTCTTCTGCCTTTTGCACGTTTATCACATTCTGCACTGTAAGTCGATCCGAGCTAAATTTTTCTGTAATCTATGTGGTTGCAACAGCACCAAACTTTGTCTGTCGCATGTCGGGACAGTGACGGTACTCATACGTCGA
>NC_079896.1:16086051-16312880 GCF_024868665.1 Triplophysa rosa | reverse complement strand
GATTTCCGTCCATGAATGGTGAGTTTATTGCATTTTGGAGGCCTGCTGCTCTTAAGAGTTCATTCATCTTAGAACTTCCCACACATTTGGCTAGGAGTGCTTTTATATCTCCCAGTGCAAGCAGTTTTCCAGTGGTCTCATCCTCCACCATTTTGATCCATTTGCCCGCCCCTTCATGTAGATCCGGCAGGCGTGCAACTAGTCCATCCAAGTCTTGGGAGCCCCATGGCACATATTGTGCTTGTCTCCCTTTTATCAGGATAGGGCATTGCCCAGCAGCATCGCTTTGTTTCTCTCCAGGAAGTTGACTAATGCTTGTAGTCTTTCTCAGTCTCCCTCCTTCCTTTCGTGTCCAAACTAATTGTTTTAGTTGGTTTGGTTCGATCTCTGAGTCTTGGAGATAGATTTTTCCTGCTACAAACTTATATTCTCCTTTCTTGGGATTCTTTGATGTCTCCCCTGATGAGGTCTCTCGGTTAGTTGGAGAGCGTCTTGCTTGGTAACTGCTTTCACTGCCAGCTTCAGATTGGGCTTCTTCCTCTTCTTCTTCCTCTAAACCACGAGCAGAGTCTGTTTGTATTTTTCTCAACAATTCTGTTGTGTCTTTATGTGCCTCATTTCTTTCTTTAATTAATTCTGACAATGCCCTCTCCGCTTCTGCATAAGGGCTAGTCATATCTTCATCTTGTTCTTCATCATTTTGATTTGATGCACAGCCCGAGGCTTTCTTTTTGGCTTTTTTGTCCCTACTCTTTTCTACTTTCTGGGGGATTGGTTCCTTATTACCTTCCTCTGGGTAGGGTGTTATCTCTACCTGCCCTTCTATTGTGACATCTCCTGTCATGGTTACTACTGGCATTTGTCTTATCATTTGACTTTTGAAGGGTTCATAGGGAGGTGGCTGAGTCATTTTCTCAAGTTTTTCCTCATTTTCACCATCCATTTTTAACACTTCTCTAATTTTTTTCATATTTTTCAGGAAATTAATTCCTTCATTTTTAAACAGGTTCAGTACTTCCTGTTCTACCCTTCTTTTTTCACTACGTTTCTTGTTTTTGTCCTTTGGTTTATAATTCTTGATTAATCCCTCCATTTCCTCACACACTGTCACATCAAAGGTACCACTTTCTGGCCATATTGTTCTTAAATATTTGGTTCTTGCAGCCCACTTTCTGGATATTTTTTCTATTGAGTCTTTACATACTGGGTATTTAGATCCCAACAGATCTACAGGAGTGGATGACATTTTGAAACAATTACTTGCAATAGTTTTCACACAATAAAACACTGCTTTCTTTTAATTAATTTATTTTATTAAATCATTATTTGTATTCAAATCAACTTTATTTCTTTAACGCATCATTTTAATCTTTATTTCATTTTTTTAAAATCATTATTTGATTTTCAAAACAATTTTGTTTCTTTATTTAATCATTTGCTTTACTGGAATTCAAACCAAGATCTGGAGTTTTCTGGGGTAATTTCCATTACCAATTTTCTCAAAGTCACCGCCACAAACTGTTGTGGGATTACTTCTCCATGGTTATTGGTACGCAATTCTCTGTTTAACCAATTTACATATCGGGTGTCTGCAGAGACTCTCAGCTCAGGATGGGTAATGAGCCGCCCAGTGCGTCCCTTTCCCAATGGATATCCCTCAGCTGTCCTACACCAAAGTACCTGCCTGCCAATAGGTCCAATGGAATTCTTTGAATAAGGAATGTCTTTGCTGATATGCCTAAGGGTTGGTTAGCTCTGTCAAATTGGTATTCACAGACTTCGTTCAGAAAGGATCTCAACACTTCTACTGTGCAACACTCTTGTGCTATCTTTTTCCACTGAATGTAAGGCCACTCCTTTTGGGCAGAATCTAAGTTTCGAATTTCTGTTAGTTGTTTCAAGTACCAATCTTTTCTTTCAGCAGTCAGATTCTGCTCTCTCCCCTCTTCGTCAATGAATGTTGGTTCTTCCCAAAAGTGGTTACTAATTCCCCTAGTTTCAACCAGCACTCTTGCTAGGGTCTGTATTCTAGCCTGAAAGGCTTCACATCGTTCATATTTGAGACCCGGCCCCTCTTCAGCCATGCAAATGGTAACTCAGTGAACTGAAACAAAACAAAATAAGGCAAAAATCACTAATGGGGAAATAAATCTCAATCTTGAAATTCAGATATTAATTCATAATCACAAATTGACAATGAGAACAGTTTCAAAATTATCAATCCCAAATAATCAATCTTCCATCATCAATAGATGAAAAGAAATCTCAAAACTTCAAAATAAATAATTAAATGAATTGAAACAAAAAAGGAAAGTAATAAAAATCTCAGATCTTCAAACTTGTAAACAATTTCTCAATAAACTGAGACAGAACCAAACAAAAATCAAAACTTCAAAGTTAAAATCAGTAGCTTCAAAAAATTGAAACAATAAGATATTTAAAAGGCTTCAAGGCCAAAAGCCAAAAACCAATAACTCAATAAGTAAAACAATAATTAAATCAAATGAGAGTCTTGACTTCAAGCTTGAAAAGTCAATATATCTCAAAAAATAAAAATAAAAACTCCAAAAGTTCATTATACTGAAATAATAAAACAATAAAATAAAATCTCTAAAACTCCAAAGTTAAAATCAATGATTCAATCTAAAAAATTAAAAAAAGAAAAATGTCTCAACCTTCAATTTAAAAATCAACAAACTAAAAATAAACCAAAGTGAAACAATAAAGTAAAGGTTTACTATTGGGGAAGGGAGATTTCAAAGCATGGGTCTGAATAGTTTATTTATGTAAATCAGTTGTAAAAAAGAAAAGTCTTAAAAACAAAAAACTTAACCAATAAAGAAAAAGTTCAAAATAAACTCTAAACTACTCTCATATAAAAATAAAATCTACTAACATATCCTCATAGGCCACATGACACTTATTTTTTGTTATGTCTCAATAAGATCAGTCTTCTGTACTTATTTTCATAATATAATCTTTTATTGAAAGCCAGCTTTCTCAAAAAGTCTTATAACAGTATTTAAACTCATTTTAAACTAAAATGTTACTCCAGAGAATAAGTAATAGATATTTGTATTTATTATTTATTATAGTTTCCTACTGTTTCCCTAGATCTTCAGTTTTTCATGCATGATTTTTCACAGACACACAATTGCTACTTTTTTCTGGGCGTATTGCCAATAAGCCCCCACTTCACTCAACTCAACTCAACTTTATTTATATAGCGCTTTTACAATTTTCATTGTTACAAAGCAGCTGTACATGAGACAATTGACTAAAGCAAAAAATTCAAAGTTGTACCTGCAAAACAAGAAAAGGTTGAAAACACAGAAGACAGACAACCCACAACAAAACACTCCACACACACAAAGCACACACAACACACAAGACAAGAGACACACACACACACACAACACACACACACGTACGTACACAGACAAGTACGCACACACACACACGCTCAGTGAGAGCACACATTTAGGATAAAGGAGAGAGAAGCACAGGTCAAATATAACAGACTATAAATTCCTATATGCAATATTAATTAAGTAAAACTTTAAGATTCTAAAGCAGCCCCCCCGGTCAGGCAGATAGTGCAAAAACAGTATGCAAACGGTGGCGAGGAACCCAAAACTCTAATCGAGAAAAAAAACCTCAGGAGAACCCAGGCCCAACCAGGGGATTCCAGTTCCCCTCTGGCAAAAGCTGCTGCCTCTGCACAAGCTCCAGAGAACTTGCACAACAAGGCTAAATAAAATAAATAAACTTAATAATAAAATAAATTTAGTTTAAGATTATCATTAATAATCTAATAGCATTTGAAGTTTTGTGGTGAAGACATGTCAAGAGACCGCGTCCTTCTTTATCCAGCTCTATCATCTCAGCTCTTGTCAGGTCCCCACTTCCCATTCTCCCTCTACCATCAGGTCAGGCCATGAACTGCATCCTGCTCGCTGTGGTAACCTTGGAACAATGAGACAAGACTGGCTGAGAGTAGAGTACTGTTCTGTACTCTTTGATGCAACAAGTACATCAGTTGTGTTTTTGGTTCCGTTGATCTAACTAATGCAGCCTAAACCCTCAGAAGATTTATATTATGGAAGTAGTGTATGCAAGATTAAAAAGATGCGTCTTTAGTCTAGATTTAAACTGACAGAGTGTGTCTGCCTCCCGGACAGTGCAGGGAAGACTATTCCAAAGTTTAGGCGCTAGATAGGAAAAGGATCTACCACCTGCACTTGATTTTGAAATTCTAGGTATTACCAACTGACAGGACGCCTGAGAGCGTAATGCACGTGAAGGACTGTAATACAAAAGGAGTTCATTCAAGTACTGAGGAGCTAAACCATGTAAGGCTTTATAGGTAATAAGCAAGATTTTAAAGTTAACGCGATGCTTTATAGGTAACCAGTGCAAGGTTGACAGAACCTCTGTTCTCACTCCTTGAACCAGAACTTGACCAGTTTTGAACCAGTTCTCACTCTCTCAGTTTCTTTTCAGCTTTTCTGATACACAGACACTTACACAGACAATTTAGACAGACAAGACACAGATTTTACTTCTTATGCGCATCTATAGGCCTCACATTTTATGGAATCAATATCTCACTGCACACTGCAGGCAGTCTCTCCGCTCACTTGCAGGCGGTCTCCGCACACATGCAGGCGGAATAAATATCTACTCACACATGCAGGAGTTTCACCGCACACATGCAGGCGGATATCTACTGACACATGCAGGCAGTTTCACCGCACACATGCAGGCGGTCTCCGCACACATGCAGGCGGAATAAATATCTTACTGCACACATGCAGGCAGTTTCTCAGTCCCCTCTTGGGACAAACTAAATCTACAGGCAGTATCTTTACTGCATATCCAATCATCCATCCATCATACCTATTTCGTTGAAACCTGATACCCTCCTGCAATTTCATTAAATTGTTCTTTTTGACTGGAGAAGCTTTTTATAGACATCAACCACACCCAGAACTCACCTCCAGCAGACCACACAGATGTTAAATTTAAACTATAAGCAAAAGTATGCTCACCTAGAATGCGGCTTGATCTGTGTAGTCAGCCGGGTGGCTGCCCTCAGTGTAGTCAGATGTCTTCAGCCTTTTTCCAGTCCCTGTTCGGGCGCCAAAATATGATGTGGTAAAAGTCGATCTTGAAGTTCAAAAAATCTCTCAGACAAAGAAGGTTCAGGTGTCAAGGAGTTAACTTTATTTGATCAGGCCAAACAAAGTGAGATGTCCCAAGTCATCTGAAAACTTAGTGTTTTCCAGCCTGTAGTTATAGTGAAACTTAGGAAAGGAGGTGCTTTCCTAAACCAATCAGAAATTCCCTTTACCTTTTATTTTTTATTATCCAATCATTCTCGTCTGCCACTATTATTTTCTAGGCAACAAGGTTTGTATCTAATAGTGGAATGTCGACCTTTACTTGGTTTTTAAAAATAAGTTTTCCAGTTGGTACCAGTTTTCAGGCCACAAAGTGAACAACATGTTCAACCTTCTGAACTTTATCTAGGTCAGGCCTTAAACAGATCTCAAAGACATCACTGAATTTTATATTGCTGAAATCTGGTCTATACTTGGTTAAAATGATTAAAAATATACTTATATGTTCAAACAACACTCAATCAATGCTTAAGTATACTGATTATGTCATTAAATCATTAAATCATCTTCATATATTCACTTGTATAATAGTTATTGGTCTGATTATTAACACATCTATGGTAATATCATTCCTATGAATACTTCTTATAAGTGGGGTGTACAACAGAGCCCAAAAGTGCATATATGCACAAAATGATCAGAATTATGCACAATACTTGTGGTCTTTATGTAAGTGTCCTCCTGCCCACATTGAATGAGTTATTACAAGAGCATCTTTACCCCTCCATAATGATCAAAAATCTGTGTAATACAGTTCAATGTAGGGAAGGAAGGAGGCGGGAACCGGCGAACATTCACAAAACTTTAATCAAAATAAATAAACAATAATCCAGCAAATAAAAGGCCATAACAAATTTAACTGTTTCCGGGCCCGGGTCCTCTCTCCCGATGGTCCAGTCGCTCGTCCTCTTATGCTCCCAAGCTCCCCCATGAGGCATGCGGGGACCGGCGGTCGCACAGCTGACACTCGTTGCCAGTTACGCCGCCGGCCCCGCCTTACCCGCCCCACGGCTCTCGCCCCGCCTTCCTCGCCACATCCCCATTTAGGGTAAGAATAGAAAAACATTACTCAAGAACTTTGTAACGCTGTACTTTGCGTAGTTTTTCACCAAACTACTTATCTACACTTACTTGAGTCAAGTCAAGTTTTCAGTACTTCTACTTGTACTTGGGTAAATTATTTCTTAACCCCTTAACAATTATTTTACTTAAGTACACATTTTCAGTACTCTTTCCACCACTGGTATTGAGTATGTCTGTCTGCGGTGGACAAACTAATTAAATATGCTCCTGGTTGTGATTTCAGCAGGACCCACCTTCTATGTTAGCACAACTACGGGGATAAGGTACCAGACCAAAGCTGAAAAACAACGTGAGAATGCACGGCCACAAACGCGATTTCAACACGTTACAACTGCAAACAAAAACAATGCTAACTAGCAAAGATAGCTGCGCTAAAACAACCTAGACGGAAATAAAACACTTACACACTTCTGTTGACTTCTGGTGCCAGACTCAAAGTCTGATCCTGCCAAATAACCTAAACTCCCCATTGTACATATTTTGATCCACCAGTGTTTCTGTCAGTCCAGGAATTGTACAGACCACGTCGTTTTAGATCAAAGCTAGCTCCGTATATTAGCGGTACCTTGAGGAGCCAGTGAAGAGATTTAAAATGTCCTTCTCTTTGTACGTTGAACATCTTCTACACTTTAAAAACATTCCGATAAAAACTAGGCATACCATTAATGTCCAGCTTTGACAAGTTCATAAAGAAAAGGTTTCTGTTCATTTTAAAATTTCCAAGATTCTGCAATATTTTACATGCAACTGCTTTCCAGCTGGAATTTATTGAACCATACAGAAGTCTTTGCAAACACTGTAGCCGTACTCCTTCTTTGGGCAAAAACAAATATATTATACAAAATTGACCTTTTGATGAGACAATAAGTTTGGTCCGGATGGAACACATTATTCATAATTTTGAATAATCTGTTTGCTAAAATCTTTATACATTTATAATCACTCTACAGAAGTGAAACAGGTCTCCAGTTTAAGATATCTGTGAGGTCCCCTTTCTTGGGAAGTAGGGTTAGGACAGCTCTCTATCAACTCAAAGTAGAAGACCTTCGTTCTTTTAAGAAATCCTCTCCTAAGGTTTCCCAAAAACCTATAAAAGTCTAAGGGTATATCATCAAGTCCAGGTACGTTTCCAGGTGCCATGCTCTGAACAGCTTTATGCAGTTCACTCAGGCTAATCACACCTGAAATCTCTACCTTAGCTTCATCAGACACCTTTGGTAAATCCTTAAAGACATTTTCTTCGATATCATTTGATTCTGACTCACTACTGTGCAGTTTTACGGCTTAGCTCGTTACACAAACCGCAACATAAAGAGGGAGTCATAAATAAGTTTTAACAAAATACCATTTATGGGTTCCGGTTCCGGGTGCAAATGGAGTAGACACATCTACCTCGTGGTCCCTGTATAAAGTTACTTAATTTTCATTTAATTATTCCGTACCTGTGTTGTACTCTTGATTGTAGCGAGATAACATGTTATATATCTAAATATGTAGAAAATGGCTTCGAAATCTGCTAAACAAGCGAAGAAAGATACCAATGCTAAAGGTGACGCTCCTGCGACTCAGAGGGATGTTAGCATGTCAGCCCTGACTAGCCTGTTGGAAGACCACAGAGCCGCTCTTTCTACTGAATTCAAAGCTGCTCTAACATATTTGGAGGTAAAAATTGACTCTGTTCAGGCTGCGGTGTCAGATCATGGATCACGAATAACATCTTTGTAGTCTAACGCAGACCTCCTCAGCGAACGACTCAGCCACACTGACAGAGAACTACGATAAACTCAAAGCCAAAACAGCGGACTTGGGGGGCCGTAGTCGCCGTGCTCAGCGTGCTCAATACCGGGGTAATGGCAGAACTTTATAATGAAGGATTCAAGCCATCTCTACTTTTCCCCGCGAGACTGAGGATTGTGTCTAAGGAAGGTGAGCATAAACTGCTTACATCAGTCGACGAGGCGAAGAAGTTCTTAACAGCACACCGTGGTCCCCCGTAGAAGGCGGCAATGTTTATTATTTGATCTTGACAATGTGCTGACCTAGCGGGGCCGGATTTGGTCAGACTTTAATGGTTGCGGAGTTGGCTGGAGACTCACAAAAGTTTCACAAAAAAAATGTCCGTATGACGCACAAAAGTTATACGGACATTTCTATGGATTTGTTGATTGATTTACACTGATACGTTCGTTTGGTATCCACCTGTGGGGTCAGAAATGCAATACGCTCCTTTTCATTCATGTTGCATTTACTCTTACCCACTTAACTGTGTTTTTTTTCCCCCCTCTCATTGATGTTATAATGACTGTTTTTACGATTTTGAGAAAAAAAAAATCCCATTGTTTTTTTTACATTCTGTGTTTAGTTTATTGGTAAAACACTTAAGCATGTGCTATGGTCCGATGTCATGTGTTCACTCATATTTTAAGTCTACTATTTGATATAGTAGTGGTACTTTAGCAGTATTTGGTTGTCATCTCTACATTTCAGAATGGGGATATTTGGCATTTAAGGGATAGAGGAATATACGAGGTAAGGAGAAATAAGGAAGTGTGTGAATTACTTGTATGCTCTTGAGGGTAGTTTTGTTGTTGCTGTTGTAATGTCTTTTGAGGGTTTGGTTGATTTTGTGGGAGGGTTAGTGATTTCTATGAGGTGGCGTTATGCTGGCTTTACATCTTTTATGTTTGTAGCAGAGCGCTTACTTGCGCTCACGCTAATTTAAACGTCATGAGAGGCGTGTATTAATGTGGCGAATAAGAGTGAGAATGATAGCACTCTTAGCGGCGTTGTTCCTGAGGCTGATCTACTGCAGAAAAGGTAACCGTAAGCGTGATGACGTGTGTGACGGAGGACAACGTGTGACGCAAGCATCTGGCTTGTTGCTCTCGAACACGCTCCGGAGGAGAAATGTACCGTGGCCGAGAAGTGCAAAACAAAACAACAAGTTGCAAAACTAAAAACAAATCTAAAAGCAAAATCCAAAATCAAAATGACAAATCTGAAAACGCAATATCAAATCTAAAAACATAATAGCAAATCTTAAAACACAACAACAATTCGGGAAACAAAATAACAAGTCAGAAACCGGTCCGTGTACCTTCGGATAATTCATTTATTCGTTTTTGTTTTCAAAACAGAAAAACGAATAAACCGTTCATTTTTTACATATTCCACCGTGTACGAGACTAATTTTTGGTTTGTTTTCCTCAATATTTCTTTAAGTGCATCAAATTAATATACAACAAAATCAAAACGAAACATCAAGTATTTTTCTTAACAAAGCCCATTTTAGTCTACCGGAAGTTCAGCTGCACTGCACTGCAGCCTCTGGCGACGAGATGTGGTAGCACAAGACCACTCTCTGAATTATACATATGTTGGTGTGTGCCACTAAATCCGTAAACAACCATACAGACACATAGGTAGACATTTCTGTGCAATGTAGAAGTATACACGCAGTTAATGAAATAAAGAATGGACCTATATGGACGCGCACGCGCATGCGTCAATGCTCGTGGCAGCGATGTATCTGACAGCGGGGGAGGTCACCATAGCCACCGTTAAAATGGATAGTGAGAGAGGCGCGTCTTGCACTTTAATGTGTTCAAAAATTGCACTTAGTTTGCACTTTGTATGTAGAAGTGTTTTGTCTTTTATGTTAACATTTTTACGAACAGTGCAAACAAAGTGCAATTTTTGAACACTTCTACATACAATTGTTGTATGTAGAACTGTTTTGTCTTTTATATTTTATACTGTATGTAGAAAGACATACATGATGCTATGTTTATAAAAATAAGATGAGTTAATAAAAAACCTGTACTTTTCATTGCACGTTACATTCTATTACAAAAACTCCGCCCAAAACACAATAGAAAATGTAATGGGTTTCCTTGTAAGTACCATTATGAACCTTTGGGTTTTTATGCATTAAAACCAAAACTAAATTCCTATTATAACTAATAAATCCATTACATTTTCTATTGTGTTTTGGGTAGGGTTCTATTGTTTTTTTATTCTTAATAAAATGTAGTGAGTGGTGTGTATGAGACATTACATGTTGATCAAGCAGACTGTATATTATAAAAACTATTTCACTATGACCGGTTAACCTTTACATTCGCATACCTGAATATGAATGAATGAATAGCTTTTATTGTCATTGCAGGCAAAGCAAACAACGAAATTCTTAGAGCACCGCTAACACAAAACATAAATAAATATTTGTAATATAATACGACAAAAATGCCCTCTGGCCGGCGCTTCAGAGCACCAAACACCAGGACTTCCAGACACAAAAGTAGCTTCTTCCCCCAGGCAATCTCCCTCCTAAACAGATAACTGCTCCTTAAGAGCAATATTCCACTTCCACTATAGTGTGCACTATTGTGCCTTATTATATGTACATTTCATTTATACATGTACTGTATATAACACTACCTCTACTACATTATCCATTTGCACAAGTGTACATACAATCTGTTAATATGTATTTTCTACTACCCTGTACAATGTCTCTTATATGTTATTATCCCCCATTTTCTGTACAATAGTGTTTTATTTTATATATGCATATTTTAGAATCTTTTACGCTGTAAATCTTATTACATTTGTATTGTCATTGTGTTGAATGTCTGTAGCTTCCAACATCAAAGAAAATTCCCTGTGTGTGAAAGCACACTTGGCAATAAATCTCTTCTGATTCTGAAAAAAGTGCAAAAAATTGGAAAAACAGCATTTTGACTAATCACTGTAAAATGAGCAACAAGGTAATAGACCAGATAAGGAAGATCTTAAAGTGCAGAGAGATAGCAGAATCACATTTGAACATTTACTGTAGATAATTGTTTAGGATATTTATTGTCCTGGGATAGAAACTGTCTCTAAATCGGCTAGTGTGTGTTTTGGCTGATCTGTAACGCCTGCCAGATGGAAACAGTTCAAACAGATCGTGACCAGAGTGAGAGCAGTCTCTGCGATTCTCATACCTAACAATAAACCTTTATTTTAGACACTCACTTTGCTTATTTGTTCAATCTCTTAGTAGTTATAACTTTTTACCAAACTCAGCTAGCCTATAATGCAATATGCAATGATAAGGACAGGTTTTGATTAACTCAGCTTATTTTTGTAAACAGCTATCATACATGTAGAGTTGTATAGAAATGTTTAGTCTTTTATGTTTAACATTTTCATGAACTTAACATTTGACAACTTTCACATTTTTAGTGCAAACAAAGGTGCAAAATTGTTTCAGACGTGCAAAACGAGCTGCTCTCACTATGAATTTAAATGGTGGCTATGTTAAACCTCCCTTGCTGTCAGCTTTGCAAGCATGCATGCGCCCGCGCACGCACACGCACACATTCTTTATTTTATCAGAATCAGTCGCAGTTTTAAGTGTTTTAACTGTTCACTTCCAGTTCACGCTTTAACTTGTCAATTTCATGCTTATGCGGAAACTGGCAACGTTCTGTTATCAGAATCAGAAAGAGCTTTATTGCTAAGTATGTTTGCACATACAAGGAATTTGTTTTGGTGACAGGAGCATCCAGTACACAGAAACAACAACAACAGTACACAGAGACCATAACATAATAGAATACAGTACACAGATGACTTAAATAAGGGCCTATGGGTATAAAAATTCAAGAAATACAATTCAATAAACATAAGATAGAGCTATAGAGAGTAAAGCTATGCGTGTATGTAAATATGTGCAAGTAAAAAATAAAAATAGACTATTGTAGTACAAGGTATGTGCTATATACAGCAGAATGAATGAAATATAATTTACATGAAAAGTTGTATAAAAATAGATAGTGTATTATCTGGAGGATATAATTATTAATTGCACGTAAAACACCGTTTCATTAACTGCGTGTATACTTCTACATTGCACAGAAATGTCTACCTATGTGTCTGTATGGTTGTTTAGGGATTTAGTGGCACACACCACTGAAAACATATGTATAATTACAGAGAGTGGTCTTGTGCTACCACCTCTCGTCGCCAGAGGCTGCAGTGCAGCTGAACTTCCGGTGGACTAAAATGCGCTATTTTGAGAAAAATACTTGATGTTTCGTTTTGATTTTGTTGTATATTAATTTGATGCACTTAAAGAAATATTGAGGAAAACAACCCAAAAATTTGTCTCGTATAAGGTGGAATATGTAAAAAATGAACGGTTTATTCGTTTTTCTGTTTTGAAAACAAAAACGAATAAATGAATTATCCGAAGGTACACGGACCGAAACCACATCCACAAGTCAGAAAGCAAAACGACAAGTCAGAAAACACGACGACAAATCAGTCAAAGCGGAAAAGGTAGGTATTTTGTTGAAATGGGATAGCTACTGCTGATTGGATGAAACTCCTGTCAATCAAGATATCCAGGATGCTCAATGAGAAAGGACATGCATATGTGATACAGCGCATATTAATTGATTAAGGTTCAAACGCCACATTTTGTTAATAAAGTTGAAACGGGCAATGCATTAGGAGTAGATGCGTGTCTGTTTCACACTGCATGCATGAGCAGAGTCGTCGCGCGGCGTGAGCCCTGAGCAGCACGCATAGAATGCCTGTGTACCATCCATGATCGTTTTCCCCTCACAAGATACCAGAGGTGTAAAGAGTACCTGAAAACCATACTTAAGTAAAAGTACAGATACCTTGCAGTGAAAATTACTCCATTACAAGTTACAAGTCACCAATTTCAAAACGACTTGAGTAAAAGTCTTTGAGTATCTGATTTTAACAGTACTTGAGTATTTTACTCATACTGAATGTAGGCTCAAAGCAGCACTAGTCCTCAACACTTAAGAGACATGTCAGTGAAAAACTAGAAACAGTCGATTCGTGAGGAGAGCAATCGCATTTATTTTCTTAAATCATAATAAGACTGAACACCTCAAAATTGCAACAAATCATGGCCGACATCATAACCTACTGTACGTCTATTACAAACACCCAAGTCTCATTTAAGCTCAACTGCTCATAAGTAAACCAAACTCCTTCAAAAAGGTCTCTTCAATATAACGGATAAATAAAGTAATGTTAAGTAAAATCAAAAAGTCAAAGCCTTTTTGCACTGGACATGCTGGTTTGGGCCTCATGGCCAGCTGCAGTCATGTCCTCATTTCACATACACTGTTAGCCCTTACCTGCCATTTCTACAGTAATATACTGTATTGGCAACACTGTTGCCTGCTAGTTACTGTAGGTGTTTTACAGTAAACTACTGCAATGGCTGTTTGTATTAACGCACTTAAGTCACACAGTCTTAGATGAACACGTGTAAATAACAGATGAACACAATAAATCTGTCAAGATTTCACCAGAGGAGAATTAAACACAAACATCAATAACATCTTCACATATTACAGACACCACTTTCACTTTATTTCTGTCATCTGTGTAAGATCTTATTGAGATTGAACTCGAGTTCATAGTGGTTCAATTGTGTTTTAAGTCACCATTATGGCGATCAGTGTTTGCTTTGGTTGGACTCTTTGACTTTCTTGTAGCTTTAAAATGTACACTTATACAATAACACTGAAAGGGACTTTACAGGAACCGCAACTTTATGTTTGCTTAGTAACTGAAGATACATCTGAAAGAATTCAATCATTAAATAATAATAATATAGCATTTAAGATTTATTAAGATATGTTTGGTAAAGTGATCACATGTTGTAATGGAAAGATCTCTGTCAGAAAATCTTTCTTTGCAATTGAGACACAGTTAGACACTTGACATACAAACCTCATCAATGGTGACAAACAATCATGAATGAGTTTTGTACTATGTACCCAGCATGCATTGCAGCATGAAGCTGTTCAGTTGATTGTCACCATTGTTGAGATTCATATGTGAATTGTTCATTTCTCTGTGTCCGACTCATTCTATAGGTTAATATTTTGTCTATATAGTGTGAGAGCACTTTTGAAAATTGAAATACTATACATTCTTTTTACTGGTTTACATCACTTCATGGCAATAGTCCCACCACATGGTCAAATTTTGAGCAAACATGTTTAGAGCACATTTAGGAAGAGTTAGTTTTAAAAACAAGAGCTTTTGTAGATGTGTGACCTACAGTAACTAGCTGGCAAGAGTGTTGCCAATATATTACTGTAGAAATAGCGGGTAAGGGCTAACCGTGTATAAACCGCCAGCGATTGACATCTACCTGATACTGCACTCATATTCATATAAAGAAGCCATGTTGACAAGTTTTTGTAAGTTATGGCAAAATCCACAAGATTGTAGTACCTTCATTGCCCTGTAAATGGCAATATTAATTATAAGATAGGTGGCATGCAAAATGTAATGTGTAATTGCATTAGTCATTACAAATGTAGTGGAGTAAAGAGTACATATACTTGTTCAAAAATGTAGTTAAGTAGAGAGTAAAAGTTGCTAATATCTTTAATACTCAGTACAACTACAAAGTAGCCAAAAAGATACTTAAGTAAAGTAACTAAGTACATTTACTCCAATACTTTACACCACTGCAAGATACAATATAAGCATATGACATGATATGTACTTTAATCTGTGTCCCTGTTGGTTATGGTGAGAGAGTGACTGACAAATATCACAAATATATATATATATATATATTCGCTTACAAATATAAACATAAGCCTATACACGCACATCAAACGCGTGCGGTGTACACGATGCGGTGCTGCGCATCTCGGCCGATGTGTGAAGCCAAGCTGGAAAGCGATAACTTTGCTATGGTTTTGTTAGTACAACTGTAAAAAAATGTGAACGAATATAAAGAGACGTTCAGAACAACCACGCGTCAGGTGCGCGTTTTCACAGTATTGTTATAGGCTTATGTTTATATTTATAAGTGAAAACAAACGCGTCAGTCACTCTCTCACCATAACCCACGGGGACACAGATTAAAGTACATATCATGTTATATGATTATATTGTATGTATTTTGTGAGGGGAAAACGATCATGGTTGGTACACAGGCAGTCGCCTATAAGCTGCACTATGCGTGCTGCTCAGGGCTCACGCCACGCGAAGACTCTGCTCATGCATGCTGTGTGAAACAGACACGCGTCTACTCCTAATGCAAGATGAGCCCGTTTCAACTTTATTAACAAAATGTGGCTTTTGAACCTTAATCAATGAATATGAGCAGTATCACATATGCATGTCCTTTCTCATAGTACATCGAGCATCCTGGATATCTTGATTGACAGGAGCTTCATCCAATCAGCAGTAGCTATCCCATTTCAACAAAATACCTACCTTTTCCGATTTGACTGATTTGTCATTGTGTTTTCTGACTTGTCGTTTTGCTTTCTGACTTGTCGATGTGGTTTCTGACTTGTCAATGTGGTTTCTGACTTGTTATTTTGTTTCCCGAATTGTTGCTGTGTTTTAAGATTTGCTATTCTGTTTTTAGATTTGATATTGCGTTTTCAGATTTGTCATTTTGCTTTTGGATTTTTTATTTTTCTTTTAGATTTGTTTTTAGTTTTGCACTTCACGGCCACCGTAGAAATGGCATTTGAAACGGTTTGCAAACATTTTCAGAAAAGCCAGTCTAAGTGTGTGGGCACAACAGAAACGGATGATTCCGATGACTTCGCTTTGATTACACGCCTGTTGCACCCGAAACTCATCAGAGACCTTGCGATCTGCTTAACCTGGTCAGTCATTTCCCGCCTGCTCTGCTTACACACATTTCCAAACACACACACACACATATATTAACTTAAACATACACCTATTCTTTAAACATAAAAGCTTTTCCCTTCTATGCAGTAGTTTGTTTTGAAGGTATATTTGTTTTATTCATGGAATTTTGTCTAATGTTTATTTTCTTTCATTGCATGTGAAAATGTGGAAAAATAGCGGTCTGAATCTGCTGTTGTGGAAAGAAACCCACATTTTTCCTGTGACGAATCTGGAACTTTTATTAGCAACCATATATTCCATGAACTCTGATTAATGTTACTTGCTGTTGTGTTGAAAACTGTGAATGTGAACTTCTCAAAATTGTATCCTGAAGTATTTCCTTATTTATGGGCACATGTGTTGACCGTTGATCAATATTATTATTTTTTTATTATTATTTTGTTGGGGGAAATATTGTGAAATTCTTTCATAATGATTAAATGAATATGAGAATTTAACTCTGTTTGTTTCATATATATATATTAGGGCTGTCAAAATTAACGCGTTAACGCGAGATGANGGGAAAATTTTGTGAAATTCTTTCATAATGATTAAATGAATATGAGAATTTAACTTTGTTTCACACATATATATATATATATATATTATCTGTTTTGTATGTAACCGGTGGCATAGAGCTATCTGGGAAAAATCAATTTGACAGTTCTTGCTGTCTGGCGCCCGAACATAAAGTGAAATTATATATATATATATATATATATATTGTTAAACATAATACCTGGGCGTAGCCACCGTCACATGTTTGATGGTCCACTTTTGTTGTTTGGTGTCTTTTTTGTATGTATTGGCATTTATGATTTTCAATTACAAACATCCAACATTTATTTTCATGGGTAGCGATCTGAAATTTATAAGTTGAAATGTTAAGGGCTTAAATCATATGGAAAAGAGAAAAAGAGTTCTGGCTCATATTTGACAACTTAAGGCAGAGATTGTGTTTTTGCAAGAAACCCATCTACGTAGTGAAGACCAATCTCGCCTTGACCGTAGGGCTGTGCAATTAATCGAAAATTAATCGTAATCGCCAATTTTGGCCTTCAACAATTACAAAAACAAAATAATCGAGGCAAAACGATTATTGTGCTGCATTCCATTTTGCAAGGATCCTCTCTTTTCTTGTGGTATAAATCCACAGTGCACCCTTTTCCTTTACAGTTGTTCAGCTGTGCTATTTCTTTACATTTATTTTGCAGTTGAATTCACAGTTTAAAAGCCAAGTTTTCGTTTTTCTATGTTGTTTTAAAAGTTAATGAGTAATCGTGTTAAATAATCGGGATCTCAATATTGGCCAACATAATCGTGATCATGATTTTTGTCATAATCGAGCAGCCCTACTTGACCGTGGATGGGTAGGGAAGATCTTTCACTCCTCTTTTCAAGCAAAAGCAAAAGGTGTAGCTATTCTGATTGATAAGAATGTTCCCTTTGTTCCAAAAGAGATTATATCAGATAATAATGGTCGTTACATAATTGTCTCTGGTACTTTATGCAATAAGAACATAACTTTAGTTAATTTATATGCCCCTAATTTTGATGATGTCAGTTTTTTCAAACATGCTCTTTCTCTTATTCTTGATTTAAGTTCATATTCTCTTATTCTTGGTGGGGACTTTAATTGCTGCCTCGACCCAGTGTTGGACCGCTCGTCGTCTAAGTGATGCATCACAAGCAAATCCTCTATTTACCTAAAAAGGTTATTTTCTAAAATGGCCTTTCAGATGTGTGGCGGCTTTTGAATCCCCCCAAAAAGAGGATATTCTTTCTTTTCAAATGTTAATCATTCTTATTCTCGGATTGATTATTTTATCTTAGATAATGCCTTGATTTCCAAGGTTCAGTCTTGCACATATTAGGGTATTATCATATCAGACCACGCTCCTCTTATTCTTAATCTGAATCTTTTGATTTGCCTGCCCCTAGGAGAAATTGGCATTTTAATACTTCACTCTTGGCAGATGAGAGTTTTATTTCTTTTACCACTGACCAGATACATTTCTTCTTTAGTGTCAACAAATCGGCAGACATTTCAGACTCTACAGTTTGGGATGCTTTCAAGGCATAGAGGCCAAATTATTTATTTTGCCGCTACTAGGGATGTAACGGTATTGTAAATATCGAAGTATCGCGATAGCATTTTTTTCGATACTATCGTGGTCGCATGAAGATAGATCTTCCAGGCAAAGTGTAGTTTTTTCAGCCGAATGGAGCGAGTTGAGGGAAGCGGGAACTACAATTCCCATCAACCCATGAATGCCCATCATCCTCTGCGCTCTGCTGCCGCCAGCTACAGATCAAGTTGAGCGAAAATGGCGGATGCCGCTAGTGGCATAGAAACGGATTTACAAATTGTTGAAGCTAGGGCTGGGCGGAATGACGGAATATTCCGTTACCGCAGGATAAAATGTCAACCGTAAGGGATTTTTCTATTCCATGTATTCCGCGTATGTTTTCCATGTATTAACTCGGCGCTCTGCAAATTAGGCGCTATTCTGAAAAAAACTAATGAATTAATCCACCCGTAACAAATGAACGTATCAAACATTCTTTTGACCTTCTTTCAGTCTGTAGTTTAGTGATCCGCTCCAGTCCGGCGCTTCTCTAAAAAAGTCAGGTTGTTTTGAAAAGCTTTTAATAGTTTTATAAAGTTTAACTTCAGGCGAGCTAAGGTGAAACTTGCGTTGAAATGCGCGATGATGCTCGCGAGCGCGTGAGTGCTTTGATGTGACGCTGTAATGCCCAGCCAGCAGAGGGAGCTGTCACCAGAGTACTGACCCCGTTCCACCCCTCTGCTGCCTCTGCATTCACTTCCTGTTTGGTGACTATTTAGTCTGAGACCACATGGGACCTCATTGCGAAGTATTGCCAGTATATCTGCCTTACCAAGCGTATCCCTGTATTCTCTGCCTGTTTTGTGTATGATTCTGCCTGGATATCTATTCTCTGATTACCTGGATTACCCCTTTGTTTTGGTTACATGGATGGACTGATATTTCTGGATTTGACTCACTGCCTGATTAATCAACTTTGCCTTTGGATTAACCTCATGTTTGTTGTACGTCGAACAGTCATCTTGGTATTGACCCTTTGCCTGTCTACTCAACTCGGTTTATGTTACTCATCAAATAAACTACCGCACATGGATTCTAACTCTGCCTCAGCGTCATCGTTACAGAATACTTCGCCTACTATGAATCCAGCGGAAGTTTCAAGTCTACAAGCAACACTTGCATATCAATGTGAAATGCTACAGAATATTAAATCATGCCCTACGAACTAGCCAATGCCCCAGCCGTATTCCAATCATTCATCAATGACATTTTCAAAGATCTGCTCAACCAATTTGTAGTAGCCTACATTGGTGATATACTCATATACTCCAAGACTGAAGCTGAACATTTCAACCATGTCAGAACCGTTCTTTCACATCTCCTAGAAAATCAACTTTACGTAAAGGCAGAAAAATGTGAGTTTCATGTTAGTCAAACCTCGTTCCTGGGCTACCAAATAAGTCACCAAGGAGTTAAGATGAATAACGACAAAATCTGCGCTGTCACAGAATGGCCTCAACCATCAACAGTGAAAGAATTAAAAAGATTCCTAGGTTTCTCAAACTTCTACAGACGGTTAATTCGCAATTACAGCACTGTGGCTTCTCCTCTCACCTCTCTACTGAAAGGGAAACCTTCGAAACTAACATGGACTATGGAGGCCAACAATGCATTCATCACTCTCAAGCAGAGGTTCACAACTGCTCCCATTCTGAAACATCCAGATCCGAATCTACCATTTATCATCGAAGTAGACGCTTCTAATTGTGGAGTTGGAGCAGTACTGTCCCAAAGACATGACCAACCAGGAAAATTGCATCCCTGCGCCTTCTACTCAAGAAAATTAACCATGGCAGAGCCAAATTATGATGCAGGAAACAAGGAACTACTCTCGATGAAGGTTGCTATGGAAGTATGGAGACACTGGCTAGAGGGAGCCACCCACCCACTCCAAGTTATCACAGATCACAAGAACCTAGAATACGTGAAGAGTGCTAAACGTTTAAATCCACGCCAAGCCAGGTGGTCATTGTTCTTCAGTCGTTTCCAATTCACCGTAACGTACAGACCAGGCAGCAAGAACAGCAAAGCAGATGCTCTGTCCAGGCAATATGATTCCATTCACAAACACCATACATCCGAACCTATCCTTCCTCCATCTGTCATCTTAGCTCCGATATCCTGGGACATTATGGAGGAGTTACAACGTGAACAGCAGAATGAACCTACCCCTGCCCAATGCCCCCCCAACAAACACTATGTGCCTCAATGTTTACGACAACGTATCATGCAGTGGACCCACACTTCTCTCAGTGCCGGTCACCCTGGAATTTCCTGTACCATCAAACTAGTCCAAAATTCCTTTTGGTGGCCAGCAATGACAAAAGAGATTACAACCTACGTGAAGTCATGCGAAGTCTGTGCCCAGTCTAAAACCCCTAAGGAACTACCTTCAGGCCTTCTACAACCTTTACCCATTCCTCAACGCCCATGGTCTCATCTGTCCATAGACTTTGTCACCGATCTTCCCCCATCAGAGAACTTTACTACTATTCTAGTAATCATTGATCACTTCTCAAAGTCCTGCCGCCTTGTACCATTAAAAAGATTACCCACTGCCATGGAAACAGCTCAAGCTTTATTCCATAATGTATTCAGAGTTTATGGTCTTCCAGAAGACATCGTCAGCGATCGGGGAACTCAATTTACTTCTCAAGTCTGGAGAGCTTTTTGCAAACAGCTCGATATCAATGTGAGCCTTACTTCAGGATATCACCCTCAAGCCAATGGCCAAGTAGAACGTCTGAATCAGGAGATTGGCAGATATCTAAGAACTTATTGCAGTCGAGAGCAACATAGACAGAGTTTCTCCCGTGGGCTGAGTACGCTCAGAATTCCCTTACCCACTCTTCAACTGGCATCACCCCCTTCCAATGTGTCCTAGGATTTCAACATCCCTTATTCCCGTGGTCTGGCAAACCCTCTTCAGTACCATCTGTGGACGATTGGATTCTTCGTAGTGAGAGGGTGTGGGACAGTGTGCACGTCCGTCTGCAGCGAGCCGTAAGGAGACAAGAACTTCAGGCCAACAAGCGGCGTCACCCACATCCTCCCATCCTCCACATCAACCAGGACAACGGGTCTGGCTCTCGACGAGGGACATCAAACTTCGACTACCAAGCAAGAAGCTTAGTCCAAGGTATGTTGGTCCATTTAAAATTCTTGAGAGAATTAATGAGGTCACATACAAATTGGCGCGTCCTACTAACTACCGTATTTCTCCCTCCTTCCATGTCTCCCTCTTGAAACCGTTCCACCTGGGTGCTGACCCCTGCCATGAAGCCCCAGAACCACCACCACCATTAGATATAGACAGGGCCCCCGCCTATCAGGTGAAAGAGTTGCTGGACTCGAGACGAAGGGGGTCAGATCCAATATTTGGTGGACTGGGAGGGTTATGGACCCGATGAGAGATCATGGGTGAACACCCGCGATATTCTGGACCCTTCCCTTATCAAGGACTTTCAACGAGCCAGACCCGATTGCCCAGCACCACGACCACGAGGAAGTCCACGTCGAGGTCCAGGAGTCGTTCATAGGGAGGGGGATTCTGTAATGCCCAGCCAGCAGAGGGAGCTGTCACCAGAGTACTGACCCCGTTCCACCCCTCTGCTGCCTCTGCATTCACTTCCTGTTTGGTGACTATTTAGTCTGAGACCACATGGGACCTCATTGCGAAGTATTGCCAGTATATCTGCCTTACCAAGCGTATCCCTGTATTCTCTGCCTGTTTTGTGTATGATTCTGCCTGGATATCTATTCTCTGATTACCTGGATTACCCCTTTGTTTTGGTTACATGGTTGGACTGATATTTCTGGATTTGACTCACTGCCTGTTTAATCACCTTTGCCTTTGGATTAACCTCATGTTTGTTGTACGTCGAACAGTCATCTTGGTATTGACCCTTTGCCTGTCTACTCAACTCGGTTTATGTTACTCATCAAATAAACTACCGCACATGGATTCTAACTCTGCCTCAGCATCATCGTTACAGATGCGCTTCTACCTCCAGTTCTAGAATTATAATGGGAGATTGTTTCATGAAATATATTGTTACCGTGAAATAAAATTACTCATTCCTTGAAATAGATGTTTGGCCATTCCGCCCACCTCTAGTTGAAGCTAAAGCGAATTATAAATCGCATGTGTGGAAGCATTTCGGTTTTCCTGTAACAAGAAACGAGAAAAGGTGACGGACAGACAAAAATCAATATGCAGACACTGCCAGACTGCGGTGAAGTACAATTCGGGGAATACGACTAATTTGAAGAGCCATTTGTTACATCACCCCGAAAAGTTTCATGATGATACGAGGAGAAAAAAAATAGCAGTGAGTGAAGCAGTGAATGAGGCGAGTACCTGACTGGTTGTGAGTTGTTAAAAGTTGACAAACAACTCAAACTTTTTTCATTTAAATTTTTTCATGTTTCATGTTCTCAATTTTTATGTTATTAATTTTTATGCTATTATATTACTGTTCTTTGCACTTTAAAATGATCTAATCTAAAAATAATAAATGTGATCTTTGTTCAGTCATAGTTTAATAAACACTTATGCCACATTTTTCCAAGTCTTCATTTGTTTTGTTTTTTCCTGCACAAAATTCAATAAATATCGTTTCGTAGTCTTCATATCGAGGTACTATCGTATCGTGAAATGCTGATACCGTTACATCCCTATCCACTACTAAAAGAAAGTGTTCCATAGACAAACACATTTCTCTTACTAATGACATTTCTAGGTTGGAGGAACAATACGCGAGGTCTCCCACACCAGACATGTACAAGAGACGCCTTAAAGGGGTCATATGGCGGAAGTACGTGTTTTTCTGTGTTTTTGCTGTTATAAGTTGCCCATGCATGTATTAGACACGTAAAATTGCACAAATGAAAGTGTGGGAACAAAAGATGCATTCTATCTAAAAGCGAATGCTCAACCAGACTTGCCTGAAACGCCTCATGTAACCACACCCCGGCGAATCTACGTAACTTCGAAACATGATTTGACTTAAGACCGCCCAAATCAACACGTAGTTAAGGTGGGTGTAATTGTATATCTAATTGTATCGTCGCCAGCGCAGCCATGTCGCGGAGACAATGTGTGTTTCTTTGCGAAAAGAAAGAGACTTTGTTTGCCTTGCCGAAAGATGAGATGACTAAAACGGAATTTTTACATTTTATTTATAACACTGTTCCAGAGAAGTACAATCAGAATGTTCAAGTTTGTGCAGCGCATTTCACTGACGAATGCTTCACAAACCTGGGAGAGATCAAGACCGGCTATGCACGAAAGCTTTGGTTAAAAAGTGGGGCCATTCCAACCATAAAAACTTTGCAAGGAAAGTCTGGCGCTTCAGATTCGCAGCCTGTAAGTATATTTTCGTTGTAAAATAATGTTAAGGACTAACGCGAGTTGAGTCTGTTGTGTGTTTGTAGCGCATGTTGTTTCTTTGTGTGATCCGTAAATGCAGACAAGCACGTAGCGAAAAGACAACATAAGTCCTAATAATCAGTAATTATGTTCCAACTAGAGGCAACAAATGTTGTGTTATAATGGGGTTTGTTGTCTTTGTTGTGTCGCAACGAGAGGTGTAGCGCGTTATTAATTGTGTTACCATTCCCTGCTGTAATGCAAGCTTGTTTATATCTCACACAAACTCTGTATGATGTATATGGTTGTTTGTTTATAGTCTTTATAGCGTCGTATATAAAAGGTAAAACAGTCAGCTATAGTTTTAACTATTTAACATCATATTTTTTTAATAAAACCTTACCAATCCTTGACATCCTGCTCGAGTCGCGCTGGCACAGTTGATGTATCGGCTTGATCCGGGCTCGAATTGATAGGGAAGTACCGCTGACATTGTATCGCCTGTCAGTACAATTGCTTTGGAACCTGATGTTCCGAATATGGTAAGAGGCATTACATTTCCGTGAAATGCTTGCAGTATTTGACCAATCACTACGCATTGGTGAACTGGCCAATCATAGCACACCTCGCTTTTCAGAGCGATGAGCTTTGTAAAAAATCAGCGCGTTTCAGAGAGGCGGGGCAAAGAGGAGATACAAACATTCACGGTATGTGGAAAATACAACGTTTTTTAAACTTTAAATGGTGTATACACATTGCGTTACATCTAAAACAAACAATAATATTTGTTTTAGCCATGCAATATGACTCCTTTGAATTGAAATGAGAGCTGCTTGACTTACTTTCAACCAATGAAATAGAGGACCTTTTGAGGAGAACTAGGAGTGTTTTTTATGAAAGTGGGTAGAAATCTGGGAAATTATTGGCCAGTCAGCTGCTCCTTTTTTGACATCTGTCTTCTCCGAGTCCTTTACGACTGGGGCTCTTCCCGCGACTTTTAATCAAGCCTGCAAATCTTTATTGCTTAAAAAGGACAAAGATCCCTTGGATTGTGCTTCGTACAGGCCTCTCTCTTTGCTCAACTGTGATGTAAAAATCTTAGCGAATGCGTTTGACTCTAGACTCGAAGATGTTCTCCCCACAATTATTTCTCGTGATCAAACAAGGTTCATAAACAATCGTCAGTCCTTTTTTAGAATCTGCCTTTTACTTAATGTGATATATTCTCAGCACCAGGATATTCCAGAATGCGTCGTCTCTTTGGATGCAGAGAAGGCGTTCGACAGGTTGGAGTGGGAGTACCTCTTTATAGCTTTGGAAAAAATTGGATTTGGCCCAACCTTTCTTTCGTGGATTAAATTACTTTATAGTGCTCCCTCTCCAGTAGTACATACCAACGGTCTGTATTCTCAGGCATTTAATTTATATCGTGGAACCTGACAGGGCTGTCATTTAAGCCCATTACTATTCGCGATAGCTATTGAGCCTTTAGCAATCGCTCTGCGTGAGAATCAGCAAATTACTAGTATTACACGTAGTATGGCTTAACATAAGGTAACTCTATATGCGGATGACTTGATGCTTTTTATTTCTAATCCACAGACTTCTCTACCTGTAGCTTTAACTCTGCTAGAGAATTTTGGTTGACTTTCTGGTTATAAACTCAATCTGCATAAGTGTGAATTTTCCCCCATTAATATGGTATTCGCAGTATTCCAATATACCTATATAGTAATATATAGTTAAAAATAAATTCACTTACCTTGGGATCTGCATCACTCATCATGATAAACATATTTTCAAATATAACTTTGGTATGCTTCTTGAGCGGATCAAGAAAGATCTCTCTAAATGGTTCCCCCTAAAAATGTCCCTCATCGGACGTATTAATTCCATTAAGATGGTGGTGCTTCCTAAATTTCTTTACCTTTTCCAGTGTTTACCTCTGTTTATCCCTGGACTCTGTTATCTCTTCTTTTATCTGGAATGGTAAACACCCTCGTTTGCGGAAAGCACACCGTCAGAGGTCCAGACAAGATGGTGGTATGTCTCTACCCAACATTAAGTTTTACTACTGGGCAGCTAACATACGCAACACATTATACTGGTGGCATTATCATCTCTTACCCAACAGGCCATCATGGATGGACATGGAAATATGTGCCCATAAGCAAGTTTCCCTGCCTGCATTTCTTGCATCTAAATTACAGTTCCCTTTCTGTCGGTCTCTCGACGTTGTGTCGAACCGACAGATGGGGTTCGTCCCTGAGAACCAATCGCTTCCGACTACTTAAAAAAGGCCAATGAAAATTGGCGAATGAAATTTGCATGCCGGACTCCGCCCCGGAAATCCGGGTATAAAAGGGAGACGGCGTGCTTCGTTCATTCACCTTTTGTTCTTCGGAGCCTTCGCTGATGAAGATCAACTCTTGCTACTTAGCAAAAATATCTTATTGCCGGTTCTACGACGTGGTGCAGCGGACTGTCCCTTCCTGCAGCGACTTCCCCTGGGCGTCTCGGCGGTTCCAGAGGTGTTCGAGCCTGCATTCTAAAAGAGCAAATTTCTCCAGCGTGGCATGTCCCGCTGTTCTCGTGGGTGTGGTGTCCTCATCGAGGAAGGGGACAAGCACGATGTCTGTCTCAAGTGTTTGGGGGTCCAACACGCTGAGGCAGCCTTCGTGGACTCATCTTGCCCGCATTGCGGGCAGATGGTCATAGAGACGTTGCAGTCACGGTCTTCTCCCGAGAACCAGCCACCACCTCGCAGGCTTCCCGGGCTGTGACGAGGATGGCTAAGACCATTCCGTCCGCCAAGGCGAGCGGCGAGGGTGATATGAGGATCTCTGCGAGCACCCCGTCTCGCTCGCCTCACCGTTCCCTAGCAGGCGGTACCACACCGTCGGCATCCTCCTTCACGTATTCGGGCACGATGCGTGATAAAGATGAGATGTCAACCGCAGCATCGGAGAGCGATTTGCTAGCATCCGATCCCGACGATTCCTAGCAGCTCCCCCCCAAGTCGAGCTCAGGAAGAGGCGAATGTCGAGATGTCGGCCATGCTTTCCCGGGCCGCCATGTGCATTGGGTTAGAGTGCACTCCGGTGCATCTCCCCCAGCGCTCATGGTTGGATACATGGTTCTTGGGCTCTGAGCACGATTCCAAGCCGCGCCCAACCCCGGTTCCGTTCTTCCCGGAAGTGCATGAGGAACTGAAGAAGACGTGGAACGCCCCTTTTTCGGCACGTACACGTCAAACCAGTTCCGTCGCTCTCTCTTCCCTCGATGGTGGGGCAGCTAAGGGTTACGTCGACGTGCCGTCGCGGTGCACCTGTGCCCGCAGGTGGCATCCACCTGGAGAGGTCGACTGAAACTCCCGTCCAAGGACTTTGGCATTACTTAGGACTTCGGCATCGCTGGTGTCGAGGACTTCGCTCAGCAGTTCTCGGCAGTGAAGAAGCAGACGGAGGCGATTAGCCATATTCTACCCCACTGGGACTCGGCCGCCCACAGGCCTTCGAGATCCCGTGCGGCCTCTGCTCCCCAGCAGCCCCGGCCACCTTTGAAGCCAGCTCCGGTTCCAGCACTCCCTACCCAGGCGGCACCCCGGAAAAGGACGTCGAAGGGGAGACCACCACCCCGTCAGCAACCTTCGAGGAAGAAGCGACCCTGACGGGAAGACCCCAGGGAGGTTGACACCATCAGGCCCGATCCCAGCCATACTATCGCTGGACGGTCGATCCGGGATGGTTCCTGCCCCTACGGGGGCCTAGCGCCCACTTTTCACAAAAAGAGTTTCCTATCTCCCTGGGTGTTTTTCACAGCCGCTCTCACCCTCTGTCAGACGGTGTTAGGTCACTTGACGTTGCGTCTTGGCGAGGCGCAACATCGAATGTACATTGCAGCCCTCAGCACTCTCAAATCGACGGTGCGTGGAGCTGCATCTATCAGGCAGGCGAACTTCTCGGGGGGCCCCCGGTGAGAGACCCGCACTGCCAGCCATCGAACCACCCCCCGGGGGGTCGATGAAGCAGATCGTACCCTTAGTGCCCCTGTCACGGTCCCTGGGAGCTTGGCTCGAGCTTCCCACACGTCACGGTGGCTGAGGAGAATGAACCGTCTCGGCTACGCGATCCAGTTCGCCAGAAACCCGCCCAAGTTTCGGGGCATCCTCGCCACCTCGGTCAGAGGCCGGGATGCTCCTGTACTACGGGGCGAGGTCGCCACCCTTCTGGCGAAGGGTGCGATCGAGTCCGTCCCCTTAGCCGAGATGTCCAAGGGGTTTTAAAGCCCCTACTTCATCGTCCCCAAAAAAGGCGGGGGGGGGGGGGGGTGCGCCCCATCCTAGATCTGCGTACCCTGAACAGACACCTGCACAAGCTGCCATTCAGGATGCTCACGCAGAAGCGCATCCTGACATCTGTCAGATGTCAGGATTGGTTCATGGCAATCGACCTAAAGGATGCTTACTTTCATGTCTCGATTCTCCCTCGTCATTGCCCGTTCCTACGGTTCGCTTTCGAGGGTCAGGCATATCAGTACAGAGTCCTCCCCTTCGGTCTGTCTCTGTCTCCACGAGTCTTTACGAAGATCGTGGAAGCCACCCTCTCTCCCCTCAGGGAGAAGGGTGTGCGGGTACTCAACTATCTCGACGACTGGCTTATCTTGGCACACTCGCGAGATCTGTTGTGTGCACACAGGGACCTGGTGCTCCGGCACCTAGATCGATTGGGACTACAGGTCAACCAAGAGAAGAGCAAGCTCTCCCCTGTGCAGAGCATCCTCTATCTTGGTATGGAACTCAACTCTGTCACCATGACAGCGCGACTGTCCGCAGTACGCGCCCAGTCGGTGTTGAACTGCCTGGATCATTTCACGCAGTCAGCGGTTCCCCTGAAACTATTTCAGAGGCTCCTGGGACACATGGCATCCTCGGCGGCGGTGATACCCCTCGGGTTGATGCACATGAGGCCGCTTCAACACTGGCTCCTGAGTCGAGTTCCTTGGGGAGCGTGGCACACCGGCAGCAGGCAGATGGTGATTACGCATCGCTGCCGACGCAGCCTAACCCGTGGTCTTCCATGGCCTTCCTTCGGGCAGGGGTACCCCTAGGGCAGGTTACGAGGCATGTCGTGGTGACAACAGAAGCCTCCCTGCAGGGTTGGGGTGCAGTGTGCAACGGGCACGCAGTGTCGGGGCTTTGGACGGGCACCCGCCTGCACTGGCATATCAATTGCCTAGAGTTGTGGGCTGTGCTACTTGCACTGAAGAGGCTGCAGCCTCTCGTGCAGGGCAAGCACGTGCTGGTCCGGTCGGACAGCACTACTGCAGTAGCGTATATCAATCGTCAGGGTGGCGTTTGCTCACTGCAGTGGCGTTTGCTCACTGCAGTTAACACGACTTGCCCGACGCCTCCTCAGGTGGAGTCAGCAGGTGACCCGCTCCCTGCATGCCACGTATATCCAAGGCGACCTGAACCAGACAGCCGATGCGCTCTCTCATCAGTCGACGCCTCACGGAGAGAGGTGACTCCACCCCCGCGCAGTCCAGCTCATTTGGGTGCAGTTCGGGCAGGCCCAGGTAGACCTGTTCGCCTCCCTCGAAACCACCCATTGCCCGCTTTGGTACTCTCTGACCAAGGGTCCCCTCGGCACAGATGCCCTAGTGCACAGCTGGCCGCGGGACAAGCAGAAGTACGCCTTCTCCCCAGTGAGCCTCATTGCACAGACCCTGTGCAAGGTCAGAGAAGAGGAGCAGCAAGTGTTACTCGTTGCGCCACACTGGCCGAACCGGACTTGGTTCTCGGAGCTAATGCTCTTGACGACAGCTCCCCCCTGGCCGATTCCCCTCACGAAGGACCTGCTTTCCCAGGGGAAGGGCACGTTATGGCATCCCAGGCCAGACCTCTGTAACCTCCATGTCTGGCCCCTGGACGGGACGAGGAGATCCTGAGTAGTCTGCCCCCGGCGGTGGTAGCTACCATTTCTCAGGCTAGGGCACCTGCCACTAGGCGACTGTACGCCTACAAGTGGCGCCTCTTCTCAACCTGGTGTGCTTCTCAAGGAGAAGACCCAAGGAATTGTGCGATTGGGTCCGTGCTGTCCTTCCTACAAGAGAGACTCGAGACTAACCTCTCCCCCTCCACACTGAAAGTGTATGTAGCCGCCATTGCCGCTCATCACAACTCAGTTGCTGGGAAATCTCTAGGTCAGCACGACCTGGTCATTAGGTTCCTAAGGGGCGCTAGGAGGCGGAATCCGCCTCGTCCGCGCTCCATACCCTCTTGGGACCTAGATGTAGCCCTGACAGGTCTCACCAGGCCCCCCTTCGAGCCCCTAGGGGATGCCGCTCTTCCTCATCTCACGATGAAGACGGTTCTCCTTATGGCGCTCGCCTCCATCAAGAGGGTAGGGGACCTACAGGCATTCTCCGTGTCACCTGACTGCCTAGAGTTCGGACCCAGGGATTCTCACGTTATCCTGAGACCTCGGCCCGGCTACGTGCCCAAGGTTCCCACCGCTCCCTTTCGGGACCAGGTGGTGAACTTACAGGCGCTCCCCACTGGGGAGGAAGACCCAACCCCCTCCGTGTTGTGTCCAGCACGCGCGCTGCGCCGTTACTTAGACTGCACACAGAGCTTCAGGAGCTAGGATCAGCTCTTTGTTTGTTTCGGAGGTCAGCAGAAGGGGAGAGCTGTCTCCAAGCAGAGGTTGGCCCACTGGATTGTGGACGCTGTCAAGGCAGCCTACCAATCCCTAAATCACCCGTGCCCCCTAGTAGTGAGGGCCCACTCCACATGGGGTGTAGCCTCCTCTTGGGCACTGGCATGCGGCACCTCTCTCACAGACATATGCACACCTTCGCGAGGTTCTACAACCTCCGCGTAGAGCCGGTGTCAGCCCGCGTCCTGCATGGCAACATGTAGGACCGGCAACTGGTAGGGTGTACGCCTATATTGGTTCTTTTCCCCCTCTCTCGAGTGGGTCAGTATACCGATCCAGCCTCCCTTCTTTCCCCACTGGGCGAAGAACAGGCACTCCATCCATCACTAAGTAGCACCTACTGGGGCGGGCTGGGCAGAGCAGCCCTGCCCCTTAGGCCGGGTTCCCGGAGTTATTCACATCATACCTCTAACCGGACCTAGTGCTACCAGACGTTGCAACCCCCCAGTAGGGCGGTTCCGTCTGATGTATCCTCATGCTGGTTCCCACCTTGGTAACCCATGACCTCCCCAGGTGGACCTCCACCTTGCGGTTTACTCTTCAGCCGCACTTTCTTCCCATGAGTTCTCCCCTATCGGTGAGACCATGTGGTATGTCCACTAGACTCCTCCCTGTGGTTGGAAGTGGTCTCTGTAGCGCATCCCCCACTTGAGGAAGTAGCACTTACCCAGTGGCCTTACGGTTCCGGGTGGCTTCTCGTTGTTAGAGAAACAAGGCTGCCGCATGTGAGGCCGAGGGTAGGGGCCTTCCCACCTTTCAAGAAAGCTCTGGGACCCCCTACCTACCCACTGGTAGGTTACAATTTCGCGGTAGCACTCACAGCTGACATGCCCAGTACAGTCACCGTTTTTTCCTTGAGATTGTGACAGGACACAGTGTTATGGCGTTTTCCATTGGAACCCCATCTGTCGGTTCGACACAACGTCGAGAGACCAACAGAAAGGGAACGTCTCGTTACGTTTGTAACCTCAGTTCCCTGATGGAGGGAATGAGATGTTGTGTCCTCCTTGCCACAACACGTGCTGTCCTCTGCAGCAGTCGTGAGAGGTCTCAGGCTCCTCAGAACAAAGGTGAATGAATGAAGCACGCCGTCTCCCTTTTATACCCGGATTTCCGGGGCGGAGTCCGGCATGCAAATTTCATTGGCCAATTTTCATTGGCCTTTTACTAGTCGGAAGCGATTGGTTCTCAGGGACGAACCCCATCTGTCGGTTCGACACAACGTCTCGTTCTCTCCATCAGGGAACCGAGGTTACAAACGTAACCGAGACGTTAAGTTCTTACACTTTTGTCACTTGCCCAGTGGTAAAACACACAAAATCCACACTGGATTTGGACCCAGTTCAGAAAATCATTCGGTTTTTAAGATCCTTGTCTTCTTTGCCCCATCACCCGTAATCATTTCTTCTCACTCTCAATGCAGGATCTGTCATTTGGGGGCTGGTCCAATAAAGGGATAAAATGCTTCAAAGATCTATTTATTGACAGATTGTTTTCCTCTTTTGAACAGTTGAAGTCACACTTTGGTTTTACTAAACTGGATTTTTTTAGAGTCCTGCAAGTAAGGCATTATGTTAAGTCACTCCTATCAGATTTTCCACCTATGCCTCCTAAAAATCCTTGTGACATATTGGCCAAGGGTTCAATCTCCATTATTTATAATTTAATGGCAAATTTGGCATCCTCATCTTTAGATAACATAAAGAGAGCCTGGGAAGAAGACCTTGACGAACCACTCTCAGATGATACATGGGACTCCGTACTTAAGCAAGTTCACTCAACATCTATGTGTGCTCGGCATTCACGCATTCAGTTCAAAGTAGTACCTAGAGCTCATATTTCTAAAGTTACACTAGCCCAAATGTTTCCTGGCTCTAACCCCATGTGTAACAGATGTCAGTGTGCCGAAGGCACTTTAATTCACATGTTCTGGACATGTCCTAAGTTGGAATATTTTTGGCGTTCAATATTTAACACCCTTTCTTAGGTTCTTCAACACTTAACTGAGCCAGAACCTATTATGGCATAATTTGGAGTTGCTCCGGTTGAGTCTTGGCTGTCAGCTTCAATGCGTAAAATCCTTGCTTTTTCTTCTCTGCTAGCAGGTAGAGCCATTCTGTTAAAGTGGAAAGATTCCTATCCTCCCACACACACTCAATGGATTAGAGATATAATGTCCTGTCTCTACCTAGACAAAAATAGATACTCTTTAAGAGGGTTGGAAAAAAAGTTATTTAAAATGTGGTGCCCTTTTATTGAATATGTTGACCATCTGAAATAACGCCCTATTACGGTTTGCTTTTGATTAAAATGCTATATGTTTTATAATTATGTATGTGTATCTGCTTATGTGTATATGTACATATATGTATATTGAACCTTTGTTCCTACAGTGCATGGTCGGAGAATTTGTGTATGTATAGCTCAAATATTGTTGTTTGGAGGTGTACACGTATATGTCCCCATCTACCTATGCATTTATTTTTTCTCTGAGATCATGAAAGCACATGCGTTATGGCAAGCGACTTTGTCATTTAATCCTTTAGATTTACTAGTATCTATTTTTAGGCTACTAGTACTTATTTTTTAGTTACTGGTAACTATTCCATTAGACACTAGTACTTATTCATTAGATACTAGTACCTAAATATTAGATACTAGTACCTAATTATTAGACACTAGTACTTAATAATTAGCTACTAGTACTTATTCAATAGATACTAGTACTTAATCATTAGATACTAGTACTTATTCATTAGATACTAGTACTTATTCATTAGATACTAGTACCTAAATATTAGATACTAGTGCTTATTTATTAGATACTAGTACTTATTCAATAGATACTAGTACTTAATCATTAGATACTAGTACTTATTCATTAGATACTAGTACTTACTCATTAGATACTAGTATTTAATCATTAGATAGTACTTATTGTCAATGTGACTAGTATTTAATTATACTTCACTAGTTCAGAACTAGAACTTATTGTTTAGTTACTAGTAACTTTTTAGATCAAAGATATCATGAGCGTAATAGGTACTAGTAGATTTGTAATTTAAGTGTATGCTCAGTATGCAAATACCATGATAAATATTAATGAAGCAATGCAATACAACAGGAAATCAGAAAGTAAAATACAACTTGAAGTCCATAAAACAAAGAACAAAGGCTTGGGCCGATGCCATCGTCGACATGAAGATGTTGAGCCAGCAACAAATATTTCACTTTCTTCATGTGACGCTCATTGCTCTATGCTGCAGGCTGCAAGTCGCGTTGTAAACACATACAAAAACAGCTAATTGGCATAAAACCTCACAATGTACAGATCAGACCCACCTGACTTCATAACTGTGTCTGCGCAGTTCGTATTGTACAAAGAAGACGGGCCTCACTTCATAACTTTTTTTTTTAAGAATCTAACATCACAATAAGAATACAATCTAGCCTCACACAACTGTGAAGCTCGCTTTGCATAAACTGTGTCTCTGCGCAGCTCGTGCCAGACACGCCTCACTTTATAACGCCCCACCCTAAAAGAACATGAACATGTAAGGACACCAGTATTGTTTCCATACAAAGTAGATTTTTAATAGATTAATTATTAAAAACTTGATATTAAAACGATTAAAATTTTGTTAATCTAAAAATTAACTACAAAAAATCTATAATTTCTGAAAACGAATTTTTTTTATTATCAGTTTAAAAGTCTAATATTAATACAATAATAATGCTACCTTTTATTAAAAACGTGTATGAGACTAATAATGAGAATTTCGCATAAAACATTTGCGGATAAGCACCGTTTCCATCCAACTAGTCAACCGTCACTTCCTAATAAACCGCCACTAAATATCAGTAAAAAAAAGTAAAAGAAGCCACTGAATATAATCATGTTCATATATAATAATACTTGCGTAAGCAGTTTGAAGACTTTGCTCAGGAATTTAATGACCATAACAACATTTTTGATGCTATGTAAGTTCTCTGGCTAGTGAGGTTATGCTGTCTCATAGTGCAGTTACATGACTTTTTGGAGGAATTTATTCGGCAAATGCGTTTCCATCTCTCATTATTCGCATTAACCTTTTTTCGTAAAAACGAAAAAACCACCCAAAAACTTTTTTTGCGAATTAAGGGTTTTTAATTGAAATTTAGCGTTTACATCAGTCGTTTCTGTTGCGAAACTTCAAAATGCGAGTGATGGAAACCCGCTTAATGTGGTTCAGACTTGGACCACACGATGTATAAAAACCTGAACGTGCGCACACACACAGTAGTTTGCGTTTACACTTGAAATACCATGTCTCATACACGTTTTTAATATAAGGTAATTATTGTATTAATATTTTTACTTTTTAACTGATAATAAAATTTAATTTCTGAAAATGACAATATATTTTTTGTAATTAATTTTCAAATTCTACTTCAATTTGAGGCTGTAATAATTGTCCAATAGGCCCCAATGCCTATTTATTCAAATATATATTAAATAATGATAACTAACCAACGGTTGGTATTACCATGTCATTTTTGAATCATCGTTAAACCATACCAGATCACGTTTTGAAAAACCAGATCCATGTGGAAAGTCACTGGCCTGGTCAGAAACAAATACACTATCCTTCAGACCACCACGCCGCTGTCTCTCTGCTAAGGGGCCACTAAAGGACAACCTACCTCGACAATATGGTGACAGTTTGTTGTGCTCTATGGCCATCCGTTATCCCCATAGAATAGACAGACAGTAGTTGCTTACCACAATGTAAAATGGATGAATGTTCCATCTTAAAGTAATAATTTATTAGTCATGTTTATGACTAATATGACTTAAAAAAAAATATTCCTATGATTTGTTTAAATACTCCTGTAACTCTGAACTACAATGCAGAACCAAATATTACATATTGTGACGGATTACGAGGTGGAAGAACCCAGGCGCAGGCAGGTGTGAAGGGGTAACAAAACAAGACTTTAATAAACAAACAAAAACCCACGAAACCGGAACTAGATAAACGGGAATAAAACCAGAACTCAAAACAAAACACTTCCCATGAGAGGGCAAAAACTAAACAAAATCTAAAACAAGACAAGGTATAATCACACGGCAGGGGAAGCTAGGGGAACACGAAACTCTCACAAAGTCCATCAGGAACGCAAGTAAGAACAGAGACAGTACATAGGCACACGGGTGGAGGGTACACATACATACACACACGCAATCCACGAACACAAGACAAAGAAACAAGAGGGTATTTAAAGGGAAGACAAACGAAGGGTAATCAACAAGGGCAGGTGTGGGTAATGAAACACTCAGGGAAAGTTAACAAGGAAACGAGATGGCAGGAACAAATGACGAGACACGAGAAAACACATGAGAAGTAAAAACAAACAACTCATGGTTCTCACATAAAACCTAAGGACTCTGCCCCGATCCCGCCACACGACAAGAATTTCATAAACAAGACGGTGGGACCGTGACAGAGCCCCCCTCCTTAATGAACACCTCCAGGTGTTCACCAAAGGGTGACTAACAAGACCTGACAGACTGGACCAAAGACAAAAACCAGACAAACATGGTGAACAAGACAAGGGGCAGACAGGACAACAAGACCACAGAATTGGGGTGGGATAATAAAAATAACAAACATGGGAGGGGGGGTGGGGCAAAACAAGAGTTCATGGGGGGTAAACCAAAAGGGTTGGGGGGGAATAGTCCCAGTCCCCGGCTGCGCTCGAGGGCGCGGAGTCCTGGGGGATTAAGGGGAGTCCTGGGGGGGACAGTCTTTGGCCCTGGGAGTTTCCCAGGGGCTGACCTGGCTGCCAAACTGGGGACCGGCTGGAAGGCCGGCTGGACAGGGCTTGACGCCATCTGGAAGGCCGGCTGGACAGGGCTTGACGCCATCTGGAAGGCCGGCTGGACAGGGCTTGACGCCATCTGGAAGGCCGGCTGGACAGGGCTTGACGCCGGCTGGAAGGCCGGCTGGACAGGGCTTGACGCCGGCTGGAAGGCCGGCTGGACAGGGCTTGACGCCGGCTGGAAGGCCGGCTGGACAGGGCTTGACGCCGGCTGGAAAACGGCTTGGGTAGCGGGGACTACGGTGGGAGCGGTGGGACCAGTGGATGCACGGTGGATTCGGCTCACGGCTGGACCAGGGATGGAACAAGCTGAATTCGGCTGGACAGGCTGGACTCGCTGCAGGACTGGACGCGGCATGGCACACGGACTGGACATGGTGCACCGGACTGGACACCGTGCTCCGGACTGGATGGCGCCGGCTGCACCGGCTGGACGCCGGTGCACCAGCCGGGTTGGATCCACGCTGCCCGCCGTTGCCTCTTCTTCTTCGCCGAGCCACTATTGTGCATAATCTGATCATTTTGTGCATATATGCACTTTTGGGCTCTGTTGTACATACTTATAAGAAGTATTATTAGGAATGATATTACCATAGATGTATATATAGTTATTGGTCTGATTATTACACAAAGTGAATATATGAAGATGATTTAATGATTTAATGACATAGACTGATTGAGTGTTTGTTTGAACTATAAGTATATTTTTTATCATTTTAACAAGTATAGACCAGATTTCAGCAATATAAAATTCAGTGATGTCTTTGATCTGTTTAAGGCCTGACCTAGATAAAGTTCAGAAGGTTGACAGTGTGTACTTTGTGGCCTGAAAACTGGTACCAACAGGAAAACTTATTTTTAAAAACCAAGCAAAGGTCAACATTCCACTATTAGATACAAACCTTGTTGCCTAGAAAATAATAGTGGCAGACGAGAATGATTGGATAATAAAAAATAAAAGGTAAAGGGAATTTCCTGATTGGTTTAGGAAAGCACCTCCTTTCCTAAGTTTCACTATAACTACAGGCTAGAAAACACTTGGTTTTCAGATGACTGGGGACATCTCACTTTGTTTGGCCTGATCAAATAAAGTTAACTCCTTGACACCTGAACCTTCTTTGTCTGAGAGATTTTTTGAACTTCAAGATCGACTTTTACCACATCACCACCCGGCTGGAGCGTGGAGCGTCAGGAGAGGAGCTGACGGGGAGGCCACTCAGCAGCTCCTGGAAGGATCATCGGATCATCCTCTCGCGAATGGCCCGAGGAGGAGGTTCGACGAGACCCGCCAGGAAGTAAGCATTGAAGAGCCTCTGGCAGCAAGCCCCTCCGAGATGCAGATGTCCGGGCATACTCCGTCAGAGGTTGATTGCCCTGGGGTGGAATCGGGCCTTCACCCTTCTGGATCAGGGTAGACGTTGACTGCCACCAATCGGCCAACTCCCGCCTGGTAGAGGCCGAGGTGCTGCATGCTGGGTTCATGCTGGTTCGTGGATTCTGTCACGGATTACGAGGTGGAAGAACCCCGCAGGCAGGTGTGAAGGGGTAACAAAACAAGACTTTAATAAACAAACAAAAACCCACGATGGGGTGCAAAACAAAACCGGAACTAGATAAACGGGAACAAAACCAGAACTCAAAACAAAACATTTCCCATGAGAGAGCAAAAACTAAACAAAATCTAAAACAAGACAAGGTATAATCACACGGCAGGGGAAGCTAGGAGAACACAAAACACTCACAAAGTCCAACAGGAACGCATGTAAGAACAGAGACAGTACGTAGGCACACGGGTGCAGGGTACACATACATACACACACGCAATCCATGAACACTAGACAATGAAACAAGAGGGTATTTAAAGGGAAGACAAACGAGGGGTAATCAACAAGGGCAGGTGTGGGTAATGAAACACTCAGGGAAAGTTAACAAGGAAACGAGATGGCGGGAACAAATGATGAGACACGAGAAAACACATGAGAAGTAAAAACAAACAACTCATGGTTCTCACATAAAACCTAAGGACCCCGATCCCGCCACACGACTAGAATTTCATAAACAAGACGGTGGGACCGTGACACATATACATTTATATTCTGTACAATCTATGGTATTTTAATATGCATGATTCAGTGTTGTCAGATGAATTTGTACATAAATACATAACCATGAGGATAAAAAACAGGTTCTGAATTTTACTAACATCATTAATATACAACAGACTAAGATAATGCTTCATTTTTACTTAAACATCATCTTTAACATACATGTATAAGAGACATTTGGCAGATTTGTCATCTCAGTAAAATGGGTCACAAAGTAAGTTGCAAACAACAGTTGACAACATAGAGCACAGGGGAGTTTAAAACCACATATGACCTTTTCATTAAACCAGTAAGAGATTCATTTTGACAGCTATTGTTTGTGACATGTGACATTGTTTGACAGTTTTTTTTTGTATCATCAAACGTGATGCGCTGTATAAATAGTTCTTGAGATGTCCACACCACAAAATCACAGTATGTTACCTCTGCTACACGCATTTGGGCTTGCACTTGATGCATGTGTGGCGAGGAAGGCGGGATGGGAGCCGTGGGGCGGGGCCGGTGGCGTGAGTGATAATGGAAATCAGCTGTGCGTGCGCCGGTCCCGCATCGCCCACGGAGGAGATTGGGAGCATAAAGGGAGGAATCGACGGGACTGCCGACGAGAGAGGACCGGGCCCGGAAATGTTAAGTTTTGTTTATGTTCGTGTGGCCGGCAGTCGTCCGTGAGGGGCTGCCGGCCTGTTTTTACTGCTGTTTATTGTTTATTTATTTTTGATTAAAGTTTTTGAATGTTCGCCGGTTCCCGCCTCCTTCCTTCCGTTTTATTGAGCTTTGCTACAGCATGTAACTGTGATTTAGCTTTAGGCTCATTACACCTTCCTCAGTGACAGAACCTTGAGTCTTTCTCAGACAGAACCTTGAGTCTTTTACAGACAGAACCTTGAGTCTTTTACAGACAGAACCTTGAGTCTTTTACACATTCTTTTGCACTGAAAGGACACTTAATCTCTAACACCATCACCACACAATCCGGTGATCCACCGATCCATGGCACCTCTGGGTAACTTATAAATCAAGATGCTGGAACGTGGAGGTCTGCATGTAGGTCCTGCATCACCCTCAGGTACGATTCTATGGCAGTGTCCTCATTTTTTAGACCCCATCTGATTAAAACAACACAAAAGAAAGCCATTTTATTTTTTTATGTTTTTGAGTACAATTCCTAGCTTTAAAGTATCATTCCTATACTTATATTAGGCCTATTAAAAGTAAACAAACTATTAAAAGAGCTATAATTATCAGAAATATCTGTTCTGGTGTGAGATGCAGCTTCTCAAAGGTCTCGGCACCCTCCTCCAGCAGTGCTGGCAAATCCATTTCAAGCCTGAGGCTTGCAAACAGAGAGGTTAGAGGTATTGGCAGATCCAGTAGTACAGTCTTGGGCATGTACTGTATCTGATGGAATGGCCTTCGATGACTGACATGATTGCTCTTTTCTTGGGCTCTGCTTTTTGGCCTTCACTTTGAGCTGTTCACAAAAGAACTTAAACTCATCAGCAGATGTGCAGTCTTACGTGCTGCAAATGATCTTGAGTTGCAACTTTCTCTTGGTTATCAAAGATGTTAGATATCGTACCTAACTTTTTCCTGCTTGGCTTTGTCTATGTGCATGGCTTCTCAGTGCATATCTGTCCTTCTCTCTTGTTAACAGCAGCCAAAACTGTGAACAGTACATAAGTGCTGCAGCATGGGAACAAACCTCTCCCAACCCTGTCATGCATGTACAATGTGTCATCACCACTGTCCGTTACTCCTGCACCACTATCCATGGACATGTTGCTTTTGTGTCCAGAGCCTAGGAATGTTGAACCTGTTAAGTGAAAAATGTAACATCTTGAATAATTGCTTTGTCTTGTCAAATGTAATAGCTTATGAGCCTGTTCAAATATCTAAAGATATGACAATTTAACTTGTAGGCTTTTCTGTTGTTTTGATCATTAGAAAAGGCAAATGGCCGTCATCAGCTGAGTTTCCATTCAATTGTCGATTATGAGAGAGTGAATTAACTCGTTATTTGCATATGATATAAGGTTGAAGAAAACATGTTAATTTGCATTTAAATCTGCGTTTGTTGCAATTTATATTGAGTTTTGGGAAGAGTTGCACTGGCAATCTTACATTTACATGCCACCGTTGTTCATGACTAACGTTACTCCCTCGATTACGAGTGTTTATTAATCACACACAACACAGCTGAAGGAAATGCGCACTGATTTGCATTTTGTTTAGTGTATTCTCACGAATGCGCATGAGTTGAATGTAAACTCAATCTACATTAAACGTCGCACACCTGGTTCTAAAACAACTCCACACAACTAACGTTAGTTAGCTTCGAACTAGACTAGAGTAACAGTTACTAATGTTAGTGTGGGAATATTTTTCAGATAAAAGTATGATTTAAATATCAATATAATCAATAAGTGTTTTCTTTCATTAAATCATTAAGCTATGTGCTTTTGTCATGTGCTTGCTATCTTACTCAGTAAAATAGTTACTGTGGCAAATGGGGGTTGGAGCCATAAATTATCTAGATCAACACACACACACACACAAAGAGTGTTTTTCACATAAAAATGTTATGAATCAATCCACTGCATATGTTTTAAGTATAATTATGAGTTGTGATGTGTTTTAATGAATCATAGGATTAAGAAACAACGCTATATAATTAAAAACATTAGATGATTGAGTGTTTTCTTTTTACTAAAAGAATGTTAAGAATGTTGGTATATTGTCCGGCCACAATAAACTGTTTCTAGGAGACCACTCCCCAAAAGAAACTGTCCTTGAGGACATTCCTCAGGACTGGCGATTGACCACAGGATATACGTTTTGAAATGTTATTTTACAGGAACTAAGAAAAAGGACTTCACGGTGATTGGTGGAAACGGAGCAGCACTCCTTAAAAGGCAGAGGAGGAGTCAGAAGATACGAGCGACGTCACATACTTAAATATGGGTGTTTTTGAATATTTTGTGTTGTTGGCTTGTGGTGGAGTGAGGAGATCGTCTGACAACCCAAAGCTTTGTTACCTTTTTACATCTGATAATAAAACTTCTGTTTAATTTTGGAGAACGTCTCTGTGCAAATTTTTGAGCATGCAGGACTGCCTTTAAAGTCCAACATTAGCTAACCGGCATGTTAGCTCTTTAGCCGATAACTCGCTAACGTTAGCTAGCATAACAACAACAACAACACCAAATAACACGTTTGATAATCGTTGTTAATCCACTTACCTGCCCTGTTTTCACAAATAGATGTTTTGTCTCCAGATACCACATATTGGTGTCGTTCACCCATCCTGCAACAGCGTATTGATATGCATGCTTTCTCTCTCCGGTGTATGGCGATGGATTAAGATAAATGTCCGGAAAAGTTTAGCCAGACGCGCCGCAGATTTTAAGGGACAAAACATAGTTGGGGTAATAAGTAAGGATCACAACTAATAATATATGTTTTCCCCAAATATCGATTTATTTTAGTCTCATTTAGATGTGTTGTTTACTGCCACGTCTTTTGTACCCAAGGATATGTTGCATTAGTTGTAAACTCTGATTGGATGGCTGATGGGTACTCATGTTTATGCAATAATGTGTTTGAATCAAGATAACTCCAAACACATTCTTACTAGTTCCTTTTGAGGCGGAAGATATCTTCAAATGAATAGGTACTAGTAGTTATTCTGTTTTTGATATCAGTTAGTAATTTCTGACTACTAGTACGTATTACAATAATGACTAGTATCTTTTTAATACTACTAGTATGTATTCAATAATTACTAGTACTTATTATTAAACACGGGATTGGGAATTTTTATTGATTGTGTACTAGTACCTAATTAATAGGCACTAGTAGTTATTCATTAAGTACTAGTACTTATATATTAGACACTAGTGTCTTTTACGGTTGTTACTAGTAATATATCTTATCTTACTGGTCACAATTGTTTTTTACTTGTCATATGTAATGATTCGTCAGAATGGCCATTGTAGAGTTCAATTGCAAATCCTACTAGTAAAATAAAATATCTTACTAGTCACTATTGGAAAAAGTACTAGTATCTAGTGAATAAGTACTAGTATAAACCAAATAAGTACTAGTAGCTGATAAACACGTACCAGTTTCTGATAAATAAGTACTAGTATCTAAAGAATAAGTACTAGTTTAAGTAGAATAAATACTAGTATCCAATGAATAACTGCTAGTATCTAAAAAAATAAGTATTGGCGTCTGTTTAGCAGGCTCTAGTTCTAGAAAATATGTACTAGTAACTAATAAATAAGTATCTGCACCTTATGAATAAATACTAGTACCTAATAAGTAGGTACTAGTGACTATTGGAAAACACACTAGTCAGAACTGAATAGTTGATATCTAAATGACAGATCTCCATAGAATGGAGTCAATGGCAAAAATGTGAAATGTGCTACTAGTCACTGATGTAATAAGTACTAGTATCAAATAAATAAGTACTAATATACATTTAATAAGTACTAGTATTTAATGATTAAATGCTAGTATCTAATAAAAACGAACTATTATCTAACAAATAGGTACTAGTATATATTTAATAAGTACAGGTATGTATTGAATAAGTACCTAGTCTCCAATGAAGTAGGGTAGATGGGGCTTGTTAACCTTGGTTGGTAGCTCATCTAGGAGAAGGAAAACTCTGATTTCAAACCTCCGCTGCCTTGCGACATACTCGTTCACGGGTAAGGCTTTGGGAGTAAACTCTGAGGAAAAACCTGCGACGACACCAGTGCTAAGCTGTATCGGCGTCTGCCTTTCCCTTGGAATACACTGGTGGAGTGGAGAGGGGAGGTCTACTGCATGGGCGACAGCAGGTCTCCCAGATTTCCAGCCCAGGCTAGCTCTCTGGAGAGGTCACTCAAGTATCGTGTCCAGCGACAACACAACACGGGAAGTAGCAGTTTACCGGTTTTAAGTCTCTTTGCTCAGTTGACGTAGAGTGAGACACCAGGGGTTGCTTCCGATGGTGGGAGAGTTCTTCGGACCACATTGGACAGCTACATCCCGCCTTAAGCTGGGCAGCCCCCAGCCAAATAGGTGCTGTCCCGTCACAGTTCGCCTGCCTCACTGGGTGCGTGGGGATTAGGTCTATACCGAAAAGTGAACTGAAAACTTTGCACCAGGCAAAAGAAAAGACAAATCATGAAATCTCCCAGTGCTGAAACTGGGCACATGGAATGTGCGCACCATGACACCAGGTCTGTCTGAAGACCTAGAAGAGATGGACGATGCACGTAAGACAGCTGTCATCAACAATGAGCTGAAAAGACTTGATGTCGACATTGCAGCCCTCCAGGAAACAAGACTGTCATCCTCTGGCACACTTAGAGATAGTGATTATACATTCTACTGGCAAGGGAAAGCACCAGAAGACGAAAGAGAACATGGTGTTGGATTCGCAGTCAGAAACAGCCTTCTAGGCTCCGTCATCCCACCATCAGAGGGAACAGAAAGAATCATCAAACTGCAACTACAAACCTCAGCTGGTATCGCCAACTTGCTCAGCGTGTACGCACCAACATTAACATCCTGTCCAGAAGCAAAGGATAAATTTTACGACGAACTTTTTACTGCAATCAGTGTGATCCCTACGCAGCAACACCTGTATATCCTGGGCGATTTCAATGCAAGAGTTGGTGCTGACCACAAGTCCTGGCCATCCTGTCTAGGCCACTTTGGAGTAGGGAAGATGAATGAAAATGGACAACGCTTGTTGGAGCTTTGCAGTTTACATGGTCTCAGCGTCACAAACACATTTTCAGGACAAAGCCTCAGCATAAAGTATCATGGAGACACCCACGCTCCAAACACTGGCATCAACTGGACCTTATCATCACAAGATGCAGCAACCTCAACAGTGTAACCTTGACCCGGAGCTACCAAAGCGCTGACTGCGACACTGACCATATTCTGGTCTGCTGCAAGATGAAACTCCAGCCTAGGAAAGTACATCGTGCAAAACCAAAGGGAAAGCCTCGCATCAATGCAAGCATGACCCACTATCCTGATTTGGTGATGAAATTTGTCGAAGAACTGGAACATGCCATCACTCCTTCATCCAGCAGTGATGCCAGTGAGACATGGTCTCAGTTGAGAGATACCATTTACAACACAGCCTTATCTGTGTTTGGAAAGAGGCAGAGCAAGACACAAGACTGGTTTGAAGCAAATGTTGATGCTATGAGGCCAGTAATCGAACAGAAACGTGATGCTTTTGCAGCTTATAAGTGCTCCCCAACTAAGGAGAACTTGAATGCTCTCCAGACCGCAAGAAGCATCGTACAGAGAGCTGCCCGCCATTGCTCTAACAACCACTGGCTCAGTCTCTGCTCCCGCATACAACTCGCCTTTGACACAGGCAATATCAGGGGTGTCTACGATGGGATAAAGGAAGCAGTTGGCCCAACACAGAAAAAGACTGCACCTCTCAAATCCTCCTCAGGCGAGATCATCAAGAACAAGGAGAAACAAATGGAATGCTGGGTAGAACATTACTCAGAGCTCTATAGCCGTGAAAATACAGTGACCCAACAGGCCCTGGATACTGCAAAGACCCTTCAGACTCTGGATGAACTTGATGCAGAACCTACACTAGAGAAGCTGAGCAAACCTCTCGACGAGCTTTCTACTGGAAAAGCCCCAGGCTCTGATGGAATCCCTGCTGAGATCCTCAAATGTGCCAAAAGTCTACTGCTCCCCCACCTACACAGTCTGCTCTGCTTGTGCTGGAAGGAAGGATTTGTACCTCAGGACATGAGAGATGCCAACATCGTGACTCTGTATAAGAATAAAGGTGACAGAAGCGATTGTAACAACTATCGTGGTATCTCCCTACTCAGCACAGTTGGTAAGCTTTTTGCTCGTGTTGTACTGACGCGTCTTCAACTCCTTGCAGAGACAGTGTACCCTGAGTCCCATTGTGGTTTTCGCGCTTGCAGATCCACAATTGACATGGTGTTCTCACTACGACAGCTACAGGAGAAATGCAGGGAGCAAGGAAAGCCCCTCTGCATTGCTTTTATCGACCTCACCAAGGCATTCGACCTGGTGAGCAGAGAAGGCCTATTCCAAGTCCTGGAGAATACAGACTGCCCACCTTCCCTCCTGAGCATCGTCAAGTCCTTCCATGACAATACGAAAGGCACCATCTCCTTTGACGTCTCCTCATCCTATCCTTTTGACATCCGAAGCGGTGTTAAACAAGGATGCGTACTGGCTCCTACCCTCTTCGGAATCTACTTTGCTATCCTCCTGAATCATGCATTTGGACAGAGTACGGAAGGGATATACCTCCGCACAAGATCAGATGGAAAGCTGTTCAACCTCGCTAGACTGAGGGCCAAGACAATGACAAGGGAAGTCACATTGAGATACTTCCTTTTTGCTGATGATGCAGCAGTAACAACTCATGATGAAGCAAGTCTTCAGCGACTTCTAGACCGCTTCTCTGAAGCCTGTAAGACCTTCGGCCTGACCATAAGCCTGAAAAAGACTAATGTGTTGGGCCAGGATGTGGAAAGTGCACCACACATCAGCATCAACAACTACAAGCTGGAAGTAGTCCACGACTTTACCTACTTAGGCTCTACCATCTCCGACAACTTGTCCCTGGATGTGGAGCTAAACAAGAGAATTGGAAAGGCAGCCACAACCTTTGCGCGCCATCAAAAGAGAGTATGGACAAACCCCAAACTGACTGAACAGACCAAGTCTCGGGTCTACCAGGCATGTGTCTTGAGCACCCTCCTCTATGCAAGTGAATCATGGACATTACGTGCATACCAGAGGCTCCATGCCTTCAACATGCGCAGCCTCAGACGCATCCTAAACATAACGTGGAAAGACAAGGTCACAAACAGCGAGGTCCTGGGCCGCGTCAACATGCCTTCTATGGCCACCCTGTTAACTCAGAGACGACTACGTTGGCTCGGCCACGTACGTCGGATGGAAGAAGGCAGAATCCCCAAAGACCTCCTGTACGGCGAGCTGTCATCAGGGAAAAGACCAGTTGGTCGCCCTCAGCTCCGCTTCAAAGATGTCTGTAAATGTGACCTGAAAGCAACTGGCATAGACCCCGACACATGGGAAAATGCTGCAGATGAAAGAGACACTTGGAAACAGCTGGTGCGCAAAGGACTCGCCCACTTCGAAGAGCAGCAACTACAGCATGCTGAGTCTAAACGTGCTACTCGGAAGGCTAGGCTCCACACAGACCGGTCTTTATCATCTGTACCAAGTGCCTCAGAGACTGTCACTCACGCGTTGGACTGTACAGTCACAGCAGACGCTGTTCTGCTCTAAATCTCTAAGACTGAGAGCGCTCTACTCCATGATCCTTCGGGACCGACGGATGCCTATATATCTCTGTTAGATTTAATTTCCGCATAAATAAATACAAGCCCACAAAATAAAGAATTGTGAAGTTGTTAAGCTCACATTACTGGCTATAGGGTAGGAGGAAGGGATGCCTTCTGGCTATTCATGGGAGGATGGGATTCCTTCTAAGCTAAACATTCTTTGTCCGAACTGCTATACCTTATTTGGTCATTCTGTGAACCCCTGGACATATGACACCTGCCAGATGTCTTTTGGCACCGTATATAAAGACTTGTAGTTTCTAGAATAAATGAGTTCAAAAGCTTGATGCCTCTCTGTGTCTTGTTTTTTGTGCTCCCCGATCTGCAGAAGAATTCTCTCACAACATCCAACCTATTTCTGATTTGATTTTACTGGTGATCCAAAACACAGAAAGAAGCTTAGTGTTCGTAAGGAACCAGAAATTTAACAAGTGGGGGCTTCGTCCTGTTTACTCATCGGTAATCCGGGGAAATTTTGATAATTCTGTGTTTTGAAGACCGCGCCAGACTGAAAGACGTTCTACGGGTATCCAGCAGTATCACACAGGTAAGAGTTTTTTATATAACCTTCCTGTGATATACTGTTGATGGCAGTTTCCGCACGTTTGTGATGGGATTCTGCAGTTGCGTGTGACACTCCGTGACATTAACCAAGGGCCAGGTTTCGTCCTTTTAAGGTGAGAGGCACATGACGCATGCGTATTTTGATATATTGACTTTATTACAAACTTGTAATAAGTAACGAAAAAAAAGGAGTTGGATTTTGTGGGGGAAGTTTTCGTCTTTTACTTTTCTTTACTAACATTTGCTTTGTTCTTTTGTTGAGTATGGGACAAGAAATATCTAGACCACTACCAGCTGAAACGCCGGTAGATTTTATGTTCAGAAATAACAAGGGTTATTGGACACAACCATTTGTTGATAATTTGGCTGGATGGTCTGAAAGCGCCGGACCGCAAATTGACAAATATCCCACATTCGGTTCTTTTAAGAAAGATGATATGGAGTTAATGAAATCCATGATTAAAGCTGGATGGGGTAATCCCCAGTGGGATTATAAATATATGTGCGAATCATATGAAATTTGGCAAAAAATGAAAAAAAAATATAGAACCAGGGTCCCGAGCGTGTTGATAAATCAAACAATATATCGATTGATGCGCCGTCAACCGTAAAGACACCTCCACCTTATGATACAGCAGTAATTTCTGTCCAAACTCATGCTCAGACCAACTCAAATTTGTATCCCTCGTTGCTTTCTTTTTCCTCATGTGCACAACCCCCTCCCAAGTTAAACAAAGAAACTTTACACGCTGCAGCTCAGCCCTCAATGGCTTGGGTCCAAGAAGGTCCTAGAATTATTCTTAAACCGGCAACAATGACAGACATTGATACTATATGTAAAACTCTCCCAAACCCGAATAATTCTAACAAATTTGTAGATGTTTTGCGCTCACACTCAAGATATGCGCAATTAAGCGGATCGGATTATAAGAGCGATTTTATTACGAGTTTTGTCTGATGATGTTACGGAATCGTCTCTTATTGTGGAAATCCCTTCTTTAAGTCTTGATAATGATGACTTGGATGGCTCTTGTATACAGCGAGACCCTCAGGAATTTTGGTGGGCTGATCCTGATAATGTCACTACATTTTTTGAGCAGGTTAAGCATTTTCTAGATTCCTGTGCTCATGTCTGTAGAGATCTGACCCATGCCACAAATACCAAGCAAAATAAGGGCGAATCCGCTTCTGCTTTTGTTTCTCGTTTTAATCGTGTGTGGGATGAAGAAGCTCATATTCCAGTAGGCGGTGAAATGTCCTCACTGTTTATAAATACGTGCTTAAATAATATGAATCCTGATTTGGCACGTTTGGTTCGTGTAACGACTGCAAATTTAATGCAACAAACTGTTGAAGATTTTTGCAAATGCATTCGTGAGTTAGATGCATCTGGTGGTTTCACTTCTTTTCTGTTTAAGCCGAAACAGGAAGTTATGCTGGCAGCTTCTCAACAGCAAATGGCTGCAGTGTCGGTGTGTACCAGAGGGAACCAAAGGGGCGGACCTCAATATAATCGGGGCCCGCCTCGGGGAGGTCTTAAAAGGTACGGGGTGTGTCGTTACTGTGGCAAATCAGGCCACTGGGAGAGAGAGTGTAGATTGAAACAGGAACATGATATCAGACGTCTGCCTCGAGCACAACAGATCAACCAAACTCAAGCACCACTATATGGCAGTAATTTTGATGATCAATATCAGGTGTCTTGGGTGAACAAGAGGGGTGAACAAAATAATTCAAAACATGCTTAGGGGTGCCGACAGAGAGATGCCAGTCCAGATGCACAGTCAATAATTTGTTTTTCTTTTAGCAATCGCACGGATGAACTACCCATTGTAAATTTAGAAGTAAATGGGGTAGATTACTCATTTTTAATCGACACTGGTGCTACGTGTTCGTCTATTTCTGATAAATTTTATGAAGGGCCAATCACAAATCGTACTATGCGCTCTGTTGGGGTTTCAGGGACTGAAGTTATTTGTCACATGACACCTGCCATTGAAGTAAGGGCATTTAATCATCTGCCTTTCTTTCACAAATTTGTAATTACTCCAAATTCACAATTGAATCTTTTGGGCAGAGATCTGCATAAACTTGCCATTGCGATTGTATTTTCAGGCAGCTCTGTTAATTTTTCTTTGCTTTCAGATGTCTCAAAAGTAACTATGGAATTAATGCCACACTTCATGTGTAATGACGAACCACAACAATTTAAACACAACATTGCTGAGGTAAACCTGGCGTTGTGGTCACAGTATAAAGATGAATCAGGCCTTGTTGGTATACCCCCTTACAAGGCGAAATTGATCACACAGAAGCCTGTGTACATGAAGCAATACCCATTGTCACCTGAAAAGGTTGAGGGTATTCAACCGGTAATTGATAATTTTTGAAACAAGGGGTTATTGTCCCCACTCACTCACCTTACAATACACCAATCAATCCCATCAGGAAAGCTGATGGAACAAGTTGGCGTTTGACACAAGACTTGAGGGCTAGTAATTCATTAATAATTCCTCTGGCCCCAATTGTGCCTGATGTTCCAACTATTCTAAATTCAATACCACACAATCACACCCACTTTACGGCGTTGGATTTGTGTGCAGCTTCCTTCTCTATCCCCGTCCATGCAGATACTCAGCCGTTGTTTGCATTTACATTTAAAGGTGCGCAGCTGACCTGGACACGCCTTGCTCAGGGTTTTGTTGACAGCCCAGCCGTCTTCTCCGCTGCAGTGAAACGTGTATTGGACACAATGACTGACCTGCCGTCCACGGTATGTGTCCTACAGTATACTGATGACATTTTAATCTCCGCTGAAATTGAGACTGACTGTTTGCAGGCCTCAATTGTTGTCTGCAATGTGCTTGCGACCGCTGGATTTAAAGCCTTGAATGACAAACTGCAGTGGGTGCAACCCAAAGTCCATTACCTGGGCCACATCATTTCACCGGGCCTGAAGGCCATTTCAGCTGAGAGGGAGCAGCTGATAAAGACAATGCGTACTCCAGCAACTGTGATACAGCTACAAATTTTTGGGGGGTTGGTGAACTATTGCCGTGCATGGATACCTGACTGTGCGTATCATGACAAAGGCCTAAGATGTCTCATTCAACATGGCATGGGTCCAAGAGACTCGTTGAACTGGACTTCTGAAGCGGAAGAACATTTTGATGCATTGAAGATTGCTATCACGTGAGCTCCTGCATTGGGGCTACCAGACTATTCAAGGCCGTTTCACTTGTATGCGGGGGAGGCTATGGGTGTTGCAATGGGCGTTTTGACCCAAGAGCATGGTGGCAAACCACGCCCTGTTTCTTATTTGTCCAAACAATTAGACCCGATAGTCAATGGTATGCCTGCATGCCTTCGTGCTGTGGCTGCGGTGGCGGAGATGGTAAGAATGGCTGAGAAAATTGTTTTTTCACATCCTTTGATTTTATACACCACTCACCAGGTGGGTGTTATTCTGCATAATTTGAAGACACAGCACATGAAGGCCCAAAGGAGGTCTGGCTATGAAGCAACGCTGCTAGCCACGGAAATTTTAACCATTAAGCCCACTTCGGTTTCTAGCCCAGCAATTCAGTCGCTGTATGGCTTATCCACATTGATAACTGAAACTGTACCCCATGATTGCATGAATGATATTGAGTGGTCCATTTCGGCCAGGGTCGATCTGAAAGATACGCCCTTGGATGGGGGGGAGCACTTATATATCGATGGCTCTTGTTCAAGACCGTCTGATGGAGTGTATCTGTGTGGATATGCCATTGTGACACAGGAGGGTGAGAGGGTGGAGGCATATCGCCTGAACCATAACTCAGCACAGGCTGCAGAAATAATTTCATTAACAAAAGCATGTGGGTTAGCATTCCTGTAAAATTAACCTAAAATGCCTAAAAAAGGCATGCCCAAAGTAAACTGTATTCTGTTCTTTAACCCTTTGGAGTACATGTATGGATTGTGCATCTTTTGAAAGGAGACACTTTGAGGTTTGTTCATTAACAGTCAGAATCACTGCAAGTCTTACTGGTATTGAGTAATAGAACTTTGAACACATTGAAAAGGTAAAAAAATATATTCCGCCTAAATTTTTTTTGTTAAAAAATGCCTGCAGATGACTACAACTGGGAGGTATTAGCTTGAAAACACATTGGGATCACAGAACCAAGCCTTAGCAAGCCTAGTTTCAAATTTGATAACAATACCTTAGATAAGTGTATGTAAAAACACTAATTTTCTAAGCTTATATCTAGGCGCTTCCCAAAAAAGGCCATTTGGTGACTCCAAATGACCCCTTTCAAGCACATTGAATGTTAACACATAAAATGCTGCTATTTTTGAATGCTTTATTGTACAGTCATAATTTTGGGCACCAGTGAAAGGTTACACAAAGTGCTATTCAATCTCTCATCCAGATTCACTGTCAGTAATTGCTGACACATAGTAACTGAATCATAAACAAGTTATAGTGTGTACAGATACAAAACAAGTGCTATGGTATTAAAACTTAACATAAGACCACATATATCTATCTATCAATGAAGACCTTATATAAAACCATATATAAGTCAATATGTAAGACCATAACTATTTACAAATTGTACAATTATATTTGACAAGTTATTGGCATCATGCCACTCATTGTAACAATCACGATTTGGCACAAAGCACAACGGTATGTCACAGGAGGAGCACTTCACTGATGTCTTTGCTTGGCACTGTCTGCACCTCAGACGACCCATGGTGCTATGTGCAGTGATATGCACAGGCTTGTGATGTTTGCTGCATGGAGTGGACGATGGAGCAGGAATTTTTGCTGCTGCTGCCAGCTCCTCAACAAGTGTCTCTCTGAATGCCTTTTGGTGCATGGGTACCTCTCCTTTACCTTTGGTAAGATCCTTGTAAAGCAAGAACGCATTCACAATAGCAATGTCTATAAAGTGATAAAACAATGTCTTATACCACCTCTGGGTCTTGTGGATGACTTTGTAATAATTGATCAGCGAATCTGAAAGATCCACTCCACCCATGAACCTGTATAGGAAGAAAAAGCAACACTGAGCCACATATTTGATTTAATTTCAAATAGCATAAAAGATTGTTGATTATATAATACATACCAGTTGTACTCCTTCACTGCTGGTGGAACAGAGATGTTCTTCAAAACCCAGTGCCCATCTGCATCTTTCACTCTTCTCTGAACAGTGTCCCCCCCATGGGCTGTGTGGAGTGTTGTGCACATAAAAACATCCCTTGTGTCTCGCCATTGCACAAAGAGGAGGGAGTCATTTCTGATCCACCGTATGCTCCTACGCAAAGATTTCGAAACCAGAGTGTTTATTTTGGTTTTTGGAAAACCAATTCTGTTTGTGAGTATCGTTCCGCATGCCCAGATCCTCTTTTGAAGGAGATCACAGAAAAGGGAGGGACTTGTATAAAAATTGTCAACAAAGAGCTTGTTACCCGTGCCAAGCAACTGTGTGTCAACAAGCTCCATTACTGACTCATAACTGAGTCCTTTCCCACTGTTTCCCTGCAACTTTCCTTCATACACAAAAAAGTCCCATGTGTACCCATTGCTCGAGTCCGCCAGTACGAAAAGTTTATAACCCCAGCGACAAGGCTTATTTTTCATGAACTGTTTAATCCCGATACGCGCTTTAGAGGCAACCATCCGCTCATCAATTGAAATTTCCTGGCCAGGGTGATAGTTTATTTTGCATGCATCCCTAATCTCACTGTATAGTGGCTTGATTTTGCAAAGACGATCAAATTCTGAGGTACCTCTTCTCTGCTCGTTAGCAGCATCATCCACCAAGCTACTGAGGTGAAGGGAGTGACAGATCCTGGGAAACTTCTTTCCGGTAAGAAGCGTTTTAGGGAACGGCAAGCTGTACAGATGACTTTCTCTCCAGTAATCAGTTATGGACAGGAGTTTTATTAGACCCATATAAATTACCATGGCCATGAATGCTAGCATATCCTGCACTGTTACGTCAATCCATGGGTTGGAGGGATTTGAGTGATGAGTTGAGCCAAAGTCATTGGTGTTTTTAATTATTGTCAGTAACACAGAGTTTGTAAAAAAAGTTGAAAAAGCTGTAAAGCTGTGTAGTTAGCTGTACGTATGAGCTGGGGGCCTGGTGATTTGGTGGGTCTGAAGGTGGGTTGTGGTGGTGTCACATCTGGAACATCAACATCATTCCATCTCTCTTCAAATGTGGGGATTGACATCTCAGCTTGACCACTGGTGCTGGCAGTTCTCCCTCTTCCTCTAGCCAGTCCTATGCCTCTTCCTCTAGCCCGTCCTATGCCTCTTCCTCTAGCCCGTCCTTTGCCTCTTGGTCTTTTGCTGGCAGAATCTCTCTGGGTAGGTGAGGTTTGGGGCTTATCTTCCGATGAGGTGCTGTCATCTTGCCTGTTGGTATATGGCTTTTTGCTGCTTGGCTCCAGTCTTCATCCGTTTCATTTGATTGTCTGTGTTACCAAAATGCAAAGAGAAAATTGTTTACAAAACATTTGGATATATTTTTACATGCTCACACATATATAAACAGAAACACATGCACACAAACAACCTGACACACACACACAACCAGACATATACACCAGTGCACGAGCGCACACACACATGCACGCACGCAAACATATAAGTTACACCCATGCATAAACAATATACACTTCTGCAGGAACACATCAAAACACATAACTCAGTATACACAGTAAAATATGGTATATAATATAATAAAATAAAATACTTACTTGTCGAGAGTGACGTCTCCGCCATCCAAAAACAGGTCCTCTGCAACCGTGTCAATGGATGAAACATCGCTCTCTTCGTCTGAAATGTCATCCTCTGATTGATCACTGTTACGCCGAGTACATTCTTCAACAACTTCGTCAAGTGTAAACTTTGTTTTTATCATCCTTTTTGCCATTTTTCACCTGTATAATCTCTCAACGCTAACTTTCACTTGTAAACTCTACAACGCTCTCTTTACGCACGGGCGCACGTGTCACTAAAGTAATTTGCGCACAGACTTTTTTGCATGATAGATTGAATCTTCCCACTAAAGCTGCATATTAATCTTTTCAGAAGCTCATTGGCTATCATACAAGACAGTCATGTGCAAATTCTGATGCGATTAGATCGATCTGTTGTCCATCAAATTGAGGGCGGTGTCATTGGTCATCCAGGTCGCTCCTTGGCTATTGATGCCTAATGACACCCCTTAGATTCACCTATTGGTTAAAATGAGGTGTCAATTCAAAGTGCAGGGGTCAGCGGCCATTTTGACATCAACAAATCCGTATTGTTTACAATAGAAAAGAAGCTACACCGCAGAAAACATTGAAGATTTGATTGCTCTTTCGGCTAACTTGAAACGACACTACCACATTCCATGGATGTTTATGGATATATAAATGTTTTTTGGGCTAAATATTTCATTGAATTAGATCGACTGGAGCCTTTACAGTGTAACAACACCGTTTTTGTTGAAATTTTATGAATCATTGGGCAATCGGGAGGCTTCATAGGTGAGTTCCGTCTTTTTTAGCAAACTAAAATCTAATCCGTCCCCGGATTAGCAAACATAAAATAATGCGTAAACCTCTTGAAAGTAATTTAATAAACGTTAAACAAACTAAACATGAACAAAATACAGATAATCAACTGTTACGACTCGGATTGCTAAATATTAGATCTCTCTCTAATAAAGCACTTTTTGTTAACGATATGATAACAGATCATAAAATAGACATGCTCTGTTTGACAGAAACATGGCTAAAACCAGATGATTATATTCTTTAAATGAATCTGTCCCCCAAGATTATTATTATAAACACGAGCCTCGTCTAAAAGGCAGAGGGGGAGGTGTCGCAGCACTTTACAATAACTCTCTTAGCATTTCCCAGAAGTCGAACTCTAAATATAATTCTTTTGAAGTCATGGTTCTTCATGTTTCAACACCTAATACTAAAGATAAAACACTTTTTAAATTGATTCTAGCTATTGTATATAGGCCTCCAGGGCACCACACAGATTTTATTAAAGAATTTGGTGGGTTCTTATCAGAACTAGTACTGGCCGCAGATAGACTCCTTGTCGTTGGTGACTTTAACATCCACGTAGATAACGTTACAGATGCCTTAGGAATGGCTTTCAAAGACACTCTTAACTCCATGGGCATTAGTCAACATGTGTCAGGACCCACTCACCTTCGTAATCATACTTTAGATTTAATACTGTTTTACGGTATAAATGTGGACGACGTTAAAATCCTTCAGCAGAGTGAAGACATTTCGGATCATTATCTGGTATTATGTTTGCTTCACTGGCCTACGGCTCAAATAAAACTCATTGTTACAAATATGGTAGAACAATAACTTCAACTACCAAAGATGCGTTTCTCGATAATCTGCCCGAATTGTCTCAAATCATGAGAAATAACGTTGAAGATCTTGACATTACCACTGAAAATTTTAATTCCACCTTCTCGGTAACGCTAGACAAAGTTGCTCCACTACGTTTAAAGAAGATTAAAAATGGCAGCCCCACACCGTGGTATAATGAACACACTCAGGCTCTAAAGAAAGCGGCCCGAAAAATGGAGCGCAACTTTAAGAAAACTAAATTAGAGGTATTTCGTACAGCATGGAAGGATAGTATTCGAAAATACAGGAAAGCCCTAAAAACTTCTAGATCCGCCTACTTTTCATCACTAATAGAAGAAAACCAGCACAACCCTAGGTTTTTATTTAACACAGTGGCTAAATTAACAAAAAATAAATCGTCAGTGACTTCTGATCCTGTATATCAGCATAGCAGTGATGAATTTATGAACTACTTCACATATAAAATCCAAGATATTAGAGAAAAAATTATAACAATGCAATCAGAAGTGAAACCCGCTGAACAAACTAACTACAGCGCCCTTAAGGAGAAAATGCAATTATTTTATACCGTAGATCAAGATGAGCTGTCTAAAATTATTAGATCATCTAAATCAACAACATGCATACTAGACCCTATACCTACAAATCTACTGAAAGAGATGCTCCCAGAAATTATAGATCCTCTTCTTGGTATTATTAACTCATCTCTGACATTAGGACATGTGCCTAAAGCATATAAGGTGGCTGTTATAAGGCCCCTTGTCAAAAAACCCCAACTCGACCCTAGAGAACTAAGGAACTACAGGCCTATATCGAATCTACCTTTCATATCTAAAGTTCTGGAAAAAGTAGTTTCAACTCAATTATGCTCCTTCCTCCAAAGGAATGACATCAATGAAGAATTCCAGTCTGGATTTAGAGCATGTCACAGTACAGAGACTGCTTTGATCAGAGTTACAAATGATCTGCTATTGGCGTCTGACCGAGGTTGTATCTCGTTATTGGTGCTGCTAGACCTTAGTGCTGCATTCGATACCATTGACCACAGCACACTCCTACATAGACTCGAAAATTATGTCGGCATTAAGGGAATAGCTTTGAAATGGTTTAAATCTTATTTATCCGACCGTTTTCAATTTGTAGCAATAAACAATGAGGTGTCACGCAAATCGCAAGTCCAGTACGGTGTACCACAGGGCTCAGTCTTAGGGCCTCTGCTCTTCGCATTATACATGCTACCTCTAGGAGATATAATAAAGCGACACGGAGTTAGCTTTCACTGTTATGCTGATGATACTCAACTTTATATTTCCTCGAAGCCTCATGAAACACAGCAGTTCCATCGAATAATGGAATGCATAGTCGATATAAAAAACTGGATGAGTAACAACTTTTTATTACTGAACTCGGACAAAACGGAAGTGTTACTTATTGGACCGAAAACTGCTATAAGTAACAACCAAGAATACTGTTTAACTATTGACGGATGTTCCATAAAACCCTCGTCGTCAGCAAAGAATCTTGGCGTTCTATTCGATAGTAATCTGTCATTTGAGAGCCACGTCGCCAACACCTGTAAAATTGCGTTTTTCCATCTTAAGAATATATCTAAACTACGTCATATGCTGTCAATTCTCAGATGCAGAGAAGTTAATTCATGCATTCATGACATCAAGACTAGATTACTGTAATGCACTGTTAGGTGGTTGCCCTGCAGGCTTATTACAAAAACTCCAATTGGTCCAAAACGCGGCAGCTCGAGTTCTTACACGTACAAAAAAGTATGAACATATTAGCCCGGTTCTGTCAACCTTGCACTGGTTACCTATAAAGCATCGCGTTAACTTTAAAATCTTGCTTATTACCTATAAAGCCTTACATGGTTTAGCTCCTCAGTACTTGAATGAACTCCTTTTGTATTACAGTCCTTCACGTGCATTACGCTCTCAGGCGTCTGTCAGTTGGTAATACCTAGAATTTCAAAATCAAGTGCAGGTGGTAGATCCTTTTCCTATCTAGCGCCTAAACTTTGGAATAGTCTTCCCTGCACTGTCCGGGAGGCAGACACACTCTGTCAGTTTAAATCTAGACTAAAGACGCATCTTTTTAATCTTGCATACACTACTCTTCCATAATATAAATCTTCAGAGGGTTTAGGCTGCATTAGTTAGATCAACCGGAACCAAAAACACAACTGATGTACTTGTTGCATCAAAGAGTACAGAACAGTACTCTACTCTCAGCCAGTCTTGTCTCATTGTTCCAAGGTTACCACAGCGAGCAGGATGCAGTTCATGGCCTGACCTGATGGTAGAGCGGAGAATGGGAAGTGGGGACCTGACAAGAGCTGAGATGATAGAGCTGGATAAAGAAGGACGCGGTCTCTTGACATGTCTTCACCACAAAATTCAAATGTTATTAGATTATTAATGATAATCTTAAACTAAATTTATTTTATTATTAAGTTTATTTATTTTATTTAGCCTTGTTGTGCAAGTTCTCTGGAGCTTGTGCAGAGGCAGCAGCTTTTGCCAGAGGGGAACTGGAATCCCCTGGTTGGGCCTGGGTTCTCCTGAGGTTTTTTTTCTCGATTAGAGTTTTGGGTTCCTCGCCACCGTTTGCATACTGTTTTTGCACTATCTGCCTGACCGGGGGGCTGCTTTAGAATCTTAAAGTTTACTTAATTAATATTGCATATAGGAATTTATTATCTGTTATATTTGACCTGTGCTTCTCTCTCCTTTATCCTAAATGTGTGCTCTCACTGAGCGTGTGTGTGTGTGCGTACTTGTCTGTGTACGTACGTGTGTGTGTGTGTGTGTCTCTGTGTCTGTGTGTGTTGGTGTGTGTGCGTGTTGTGTGTGTGGAGTGTTTTGTGTGTGGGTGTGTCTGTCTTCTGTGTTTTCAACCTTTTCTTGTTTTTGCAGGTACAACTTTGATTGTTTTGCTTGTAGTCAATGTGTCTCATGTACAGCTGCTTTGTAACAATGAAAATTGTAAAAGCGCTATATAAATAAAGTTGAGTTGAGTTGAGTTTAGTCGTTGTTTATTTGATTGTTGGTGGTCTGACAAAGACACTGATTGTACCTTCTGTGTTGATCGTTCCCCTAAATGGTTTACATTATTTGAATCACAAGTATCTCAGCTTTCCAAAGATATGTGACATGTTTAGCTTTTTGTTTCGTGAGTTTTTTTAATTTCACAAAGTTAACCCATAAACATGCAGTGTACCGCCAGCGGTACAGTGGATTTCAAAGGGGTTAACAAAAGGCAAAAGAGCCACCGTCTATACGGATAGCTAATATGCATACGGGTTCGTTCAAGACTTCACCCAGACTTGGGCTAGACGAAATTTTCAGACATCTGAGGGCAAACCAATATCACATGCAGAGTTGGTGGGAGATCTATTACAAGCTGTAATGTTGCCATCTGAACTAGCTGTAGTGAAGGTCAAGGGACATGCGTCAGGAGATGAACCAGACGCTGTTGTTAACAGAAATGCTGACGAAATGGCCAAATGGGCCGCGGAACATGCAGAGTTTTCCCCATATCAGAGAGCGCAGAGTAGGGACGTAGAAACAATGATGTTTGCACACGTATCATGCGTTCCTGACATAGATTTGAAAATTTTGCAAAGTCAACCCACACAGGGAGACGTGAAACATTGGGCAGAAAATGGATGTGCCGGATGTGCCCCAGATGCTTACGGTTTGATAAGAGATAAAAACGGCCGAATCGCATTACCAAAGCTGTCTTTGGTGGTATTGATAAGACATTACCATGGTATATCGCACAACAGCGCGTCTGAAGTTACACAGATGATTAATCGCCTGTATTGTATACAGGATACAGCAAAAATGGTCAAACTAATAGTAGACTCGTGTTTAATATGCGCCAAAACAAACCCTCACAGGAAAACGCCACATGGCGCGTTACCGTTTCCATAAGCGCCTTTTCAGTGCCTTCAGATAGATTTTTCTCATATGCCAGCGGTCGGAAATCTAAAATACATGCTAACTATCGTAGATAGGTTTTCAAAATGCCCTGATGTTTTTGCATGTGCGAAGGAGGATGCGAAAACGGTAGTGAAAATACTGTCGAAAGAACTAATTCAGCGCTTCTGCATTCCTATGACTATCGAAAGTGACAGCGCCACGCCATTCACATCGAAAGTGACCAAACTATTGGCTAAAGCGTTAGCCATAGATTGGCACTATAATATTCCCTATCACCCGCAGTCGTCGGGGGTGGTGGAACGAACACACCGAACAATCAAAGATAAGATCACGAAAGCCTGTATGGAACCAAGCAGGAAATGACCAGATGTGCTACCAGCCGTATTGGCAGAAATGAGAATGACCCCATCCTCAACGACAAAATACTCACCATTTGAGATTTTGATGGGTAGACCTTTCCTGACCCCTTGGGTCCAAGGTCGCGCAGGCGTTTCTTCCCTAGGAGACATCGAGGTGATCCTGGATGACCACGGGATTTCCCTTATTGATAAACTGAATTCTGTGTGTGCTGATGTTTCTCTTTCTCTCCCTATTCCGTCAGATAAGACCACCCATAATTTCATTCCAGGCCAACGGGTGCTGATTCGGAGTCTGAAACCAGTCGCTGTGGGGGAACCGAGATACCTGGGCCCAGCAGTAGTTATCGCAGTAACGAGAACTGGAGTGCTTACGGATCATCAACTGCAGTGGATTCACGCATCCAGGCTGAAGCATCTGCCAACATCCGCATCACCAATTGACACTGTAGGGCCTAAGAAGCCTGCCCAAAGTGTGTAACAGGGCACTGGTGAGAGGGCTTGGGCCAGACAGAAGATCCTTGCTCTTTTAGTGGGTGAGGGGGCCACCTGTCGGCTGAACATAGGCCCTGGGCAAATTTTGCCCCATTTATAGCTTCCCGATCACCTCTGAAGGTTCCCCTGTTACACATTTGGGTCTAAATTGTTCAATATGTCAGTCATATTTCTGGTATTGATCCTGGCCGGTGCACAAGCAATTAAATTAATAGATGAAGATGATTCATGGTTAGACCATGACGATCCACCACATTCATATGCCACAAATGTGGTGGAGATTGGCTAATTACACCATAAAGTGACATGATAGTTGTTCAATTCAATTCAATTTTATTTATATAGCGCTTTTCACAATGTGCATTGTTCCAAAGCAGCTTTACAGGAGCAAATAAGAAAAACACAGAAAGGTAAAACACAGCACAGTGCATGGTGTTTATAGACCAAGCAAGATCATTATAATAAATAATATCTAATAAATAAATGAATAAATAAATGCAGTCTCCCGGTGAGCAAGCCAACACTGCACTGCTCTGCTGTTGTTGTACTTATGTTCCAGATAATGATGCGGCTGGGCATTTGATCGATCAAGGAATTAAAAACATAACCAGAGCAGTTGCTGAGATGACAAGCCGAGAGAGGAATGGAGAAGAATGGGACTGGAGTTTGAGTTTTTCCAGCCTGTTCAGTGAAATCGAACATTGGCTGATTTTAATCGTTATAATTATTTCATGCATTCTAGTTTTGCTTTGCTTATGGCCCTGTATTATGGCTATGATTCGCCGTGCATTAAAATCATCTATAATTGTGATTATGAAAGGTTACCATGTTGCTCAGGCAAGACCTGAAGATAAGATGACCACAAATCCGGATGTAATGTAAGGACAGAGGTAAAACATCTGCTCAGACCGGACTTGGTCCTTAGATTAGGAATTTTCTTTATTATTTAGCATTTTTACTTTTACTGTTTATCATGGATGCAGAAAATTAAATGGTAAGTCATAAATGACTTAAAGAGGGCAACTGTTAGATTTAATTTCCGCATAAATAAATACAAGCCCACAAAATAAAGAATTGTAAAGTTGTTAAGCTCACATTACTGGCTATAGGGTAGGAGGAAGGGATGCATTTTGGCTATTCATGGGAGGAGGGGATTCCTTCTAAGCTAAACATTCTTTGTCCGAACTGCTATACCTTATTTGGTCATTCTGTGAACCCCTGGACATATGAAACCTGCCAGATGTCTTTTGGCACCGTATATAAAGACTTGTAGTTTCTAGAATAAATGAGTTCAAAATCTTGATGCCTCTCCGTGTCTTGTTTTTTGTGCTCCCAGATCTGCAGAAGAATTCTCTCACAACATCCAACCTATTTCTGATTTGATTTTACTGGTGATCCAAAACACAGAAAGAAAGTTAGTGTTCGTAAGGAACCAGAAATTTTACAATCTCCAATGAATAAGTACTAGTATCTAATAAATAAGCACTAGTATCTATTGAATAAGTACTAGTATCTAATGAATATAAAAAAATAAAAAAACAAGTACTAGTAGCCTAAAAATAGATACTAGTAAACGTAAATTTTTAAATGACAAAAGGGCTTGCGATACCTCAGGGGTTGGTAGGTGAGGGTTGGGGATTCTTAATTACTACTGTGAAATACATTGTGAAATTCAATAAAAAAATATTAAACACAAAAATAACATAAATATATGAAGCAAAAAGGAAATTGTGACGAGGGAGGCGTGACGAGAGCCGTGGGAGAAGGAAGCATAAAAGGCCGAGCGACAGGAGTAGACGGCGAAAGAGGACCGGGCCCGGACAGTTAAGTTTTGTTTACGTTCATGTGGCCAGCAGTCGTCCGTGAGGGGCTGCCGGCCTGTTTTTACTGCTGTTTATTGTTTACTTATTTTTGATTAAAGTGTTTAAATGTTTGCTGGTTCCCGCCTCCTTCCTTCCCGTTTTATTGAGCTTATTACAGTGGTGCCGAAACCCGTGAGGAAGGACCGCTGAGGGGGATCGCGGTGCCGAAGAGTTCGGGCAGCGCGGACGAGGGATGTCCGCGAGCAGCTGCCCGAGGCGGTGGTGCTGGAGCGTGTGCCCGGGTGGGGCGAAGACCTCGCACCGTGTCCTGGGTCGAGGTGGGGTGGCTGCCGTCCACGAGGGAGCAGAAAGGTCATCCCCGCTTGCCTTGGGCCGGAGCCTGCTACCGTCCGCCGGATCGGGGAGGAGCAGGAAGTGTGGGACCTGCTGCTGGCTGCCCTCGGTTGGAGGAGCCACCGCCGGCCGCCAGGGGGCAGAGGGGGAGCGAGGGAGCGTCCAGTACCACCGCATGGCACCGCGAGGAAGAGCCTCTCGGCTGGTTGAGGACCGAGCGACAGGATTTTTTTTCCTCTCTCCCCTCTCCCGCCCCTGGTTCTTCCGTCTCCGTTCTCTCGTCTCGTCGGTCCATGGCCATTGGGACTGGCCCCCCGGGGGGGGGGTGTAGGCACAGTCCTGTGGGTACCCCCCGGCCTGTGAGGGGCGATGGGGATATGTGGCGAGGGAGGCGTGACGAGAGCCGTGGGAGAAGGAAGCGAGGCCAGTGATGTGATTAATAATGAGCGTCAGCTGGGCGCCACACAGGCCTCCTATCTCCCACGGAGGAGATTGGAAGCATAAAAGGCCGAGCGACAGAAGTAGACGGCGAGCGGGCCCGAACAGTTAAGTTTTGTTTATGTTCGTGTGGCTGGCAGTCGTCCGTGAGGGGCTGCCGGCCTGTTTTTACTGCTGTTTATTGTTTATTTATTTTTGATTAAAGTGTTTAAATGTTTGCCGTTTCCGGCCTCCTTCCTTCCCGTTTTATTGAGCTTATTACAGAAATATAATTTAAATCATCTAAGGGAATAGAAAGAAACATATTTTCTTATCTAATACAAAAAAACTCGACATGTTGAAAATAAACACATAATGAAAAAGAAAAGCAAAATAACTAAGAGGGCTAAAACGTGTCCTCCCAAGAGAACCACTCATCACTCTTTATAACAAAACCAAAGGTATTCCCTCACCCATATCTCAGGTGCAGCTAATCATTGTAATCATGCCCGTGCACTGGCAAGAAAAGAAAAACCTTAAGGAAGGCATGGGGGGGGTTAAAAAGGAGGTTACCTAAAAAGGAGGTTTTCATTTCAGCATAGAAAACCTTCACAACTAGATATATACAAAACAAAACACAAACATAAACAAAACATTCTGGGCGGCTTCAGTTCCTCCTCTTCATCCTGGGCCCTAGGAAGAGCAGAAAAACACCCAAAATCTCAGCACAATCTCTAGTGAAGCGACGGTGACTGGCCTGGGCTGCTCTGCCCAGGGCTGCTCTGCCCAGCCCGCCCGCAGAAGGTGCTTGCTTAATGATGGATGGAGTGCCTGTTATTCACCCAGTGGGGGAAGAAGGGAGGCTAGTTTAGTACGCTGACCCACCTAGAAGAAAGGGGGTAAGGTACTGTCATAGGCGTACACCCTACCGGCCGCCGGTCTTGCCTGATGCCCTGCAAGACTCGAGCTGATACCGGTTTTACACGGAGGCTGTAGGAACTCACGAAGGTGATGGGTGTAGCCCAACCCGCAGCTCAGCAGATGTCTGCCAGAGAGGCACCTCGAGCCAGTGCCCACGAGGAGGAGGCTATACTCCGTGTGGAGAGAGCTCTCACCTAGTGGGCCCGGGCGATCTTAGGACAGGTACGTCGTAGTGACGGCGTCCATGATCCAGTGCGCCAATCTCTGTTTGAGACAGTCCTCCCCTTCTGCTGATCTCCAAAACAGACAAAGAGCTGCTCAGAGCTCCTGCGGCTCTGTGTGCAGTCCAAGTAGAGGTGCAATGTGCGTACTGGACACAACACGGATGGGGTTGGGTCTTCCTCCCCGGTGGGGAGCGCCTGTAAGTTCACCACCTGGTGTCTACGGGGAGTGGTGGGAACTTTGGGCACATAGCCGGGCCGGTGTCTCAGGATAGCGTGAGAATCACCGGGCCCGAGTTCTAGGCAATCTGTGGACACGGAGAATGCTTGTAGGTCCGCTACCATCTTGAGCACCATCCGGAGAGCCGTCTTCATTGTGAGTTGAGAAAGAGCGGCATCTCCGAGGGGCTCCAGGACCACATCAAGGTCGCAAGAAGGTACGGAGCAGGTTGTGCTGGCCTAGAGACTTACCAGCAACTGGGTCGTGATGAGCGGCAATAGCGGCTACATACACGTTCCGTGTGGAAGGGGAGAGATTACTCTCGAGTCTCTGGAAGGACAGCAGGACCACGTTCCCGATTGAGCAACTCTGCGGGTCTTCTCTTTGAGAAGAGCACCAGGATGAGAAGAGGCACAACTTACAGGCGTATAGCCGCCTAGTGGCTAGGGCCCTAGCCCTAACCGCCGCAGGGGGTAGGCCACTCAGGATCTCCTCGTCCCGTTCAGGGGCCAGACATGGAGGTTCTAGAGGTCTGGAACAGGTCTACCTGAGCCCACCCGAACTGTACCCAATGAGCTGGACTGCGCGGGGGTGGAGTCGCCACTCTCAGCGAGGCGTCAACTGACGAGAGAGCGCATCGGCTGTCTGGTTCAGGTCGCCTGGGATATGTGTGGCTCGCAGGGATCTGCTCACCTGCGGACTCCACAGGAGGAGGCATCAGGCGAGTCGTGTTAGCTGCCGTGAGCGAACGCCACCCTGGCGGTTGATATACGCTTTCGCAGTTGTGCTGTCCGACCAGACCAGCACGTGCTTGTCCTGCACGAGAGGTTGTGCGGGTTGTGCGGGTTGCACATCCAACAACTCTAGGCAGTTGATATGCCTGCGCAGGCGGGGGCCTGTCCATCGCCCCGACACTGCGTGCCCATTGCACATGGCACCCCAACCCTGCAGGGAGGCGTCTGTCATCACCACGACATGCCTCGTGACCTGCCCAAGAGGGACCCCCATCCGTAGAAAGGTCATTGAAGACCAAGGGGTTAGGGTGCGTTGGCAGAGAGGCGTAATCACCATCCGCCTTCTGCCGGTGTGCCACGTTCTCCAGGGAACTTGACTCTGTAGCCAGTGTTGGAGCGGTCTCATGTGCATCAACCCAAGGGGTATCACCACCGCCGAGGATGCCACGTGCCCAGGAGCCTCTGATATTATTTCAGGGGGCCCGCTGACTGCTTGAAATATTCCAGGCAGTTCAACACTGACTGAGCTCTGTAGTCAGTTGCGCTGTAATGGAGACAGAGTTGAGTTCCATACCAAGAAAGAGGATGCTCTGCACAGGGGAGAGCTTGCTCTTTTCTCGGTTGACCTGTGGTCCCAATCGATCTAGGTGCCGAAGCACTAGGTCCCTGTGTGTACATAACAGATCTCGCGAGTGTGTCAAAATGAGCCAGTCGTCGAGAGGGGAGTGAGGGCGGCTCCCACGATCTTTGTTAAGACTCGTGGGGACAGGGACTTCGATTGAGAGTGCTTAGGCTGATGATTATCCTCGACATTGGGTCTCGCCATGACGCAACGTCGAGTTGCCGAACACGTCGTGTAGAGGGTGAGAGCGGCTGTTATAAACACAGAGAGAGAGAAAAAACTCTTAGAAGTGGGCTGTTGGGATGAGGCAGGAACCGTCCCGGATCGACCAACCAGCGATGGAATTGCTGGGGTCGGGCCCGAAGGTATTCTCGATCTCCCTGGGGTCTTCCCATGAGGGCTGCTTCGGCTTCCGCCATGGCTGCTGATGGGGTGGGGGTCTCCTCTTTGATGTCTTCTTCCGGGGGGCCACCTGAGTAGGGGGCGCCGAAACCGGAAGGCGTCGAAGAGGACCAGGGCTGCTGGGAAGCAGACGGTGCACCGGATCTCGACGGCCAGAGGGCAGCCGAATCGCGGCGGGGGATGATATAGGCAAGGTAAGGCAAGTTTATTTATATAGCACATTTCATACACAAGGGCAGTTCAAAGTGCTTTCCATAAAATGATTGACAGAGAGAAATAAGACGTATCTTTAAAATGCAAATGATTTAAGATCACAAATACTTTAGATTTTAAGAGACAATAAAACAGCAATAAAATTGATTAAAAAATGTGAGTGTATATATAAAAAGAATAAGAGCAAAAGAAAAAGAAAAGGAAATTAGAGATAGAAGTGCAGTTGATGTAAACCAGTACAGTGCTTAGGTTGTAAATACACAGCTAAACAAATGTGTTTTTAATCTGGATTTAAAAGTAGCTACTGTTGGTGAACGTCTGATATCGTCTGGAAGCAGATTCCAGCTACGGGTGGCATAATGGCTAAACGCTGACTCGCCTTGTTTGGAGTGAACCCTTGTTACCTCTAACTGACTTGATCCTAATGATCTGAGAAGTCTGTTTGGTTTATATTTAATAAGCATATCTGAAATGTATTTACGTCCTAGACCATTGAGTGATTTATAGACAATTAATAATACTTTGAAGTTAATTCTAAAAGTAACTGGCAACCAGTGTAAGGACCTGAGGATTGGAGTGATATGCTCAGATTTTTTGGTTCTGGTCAGAATCCTGGCAGCAGTGTTCTGTATGAGCTGCAGCTGTCTGATGGTCTTCTTGGGAAGACCTGTAAGGAGTCCATTACAGTAATCCACCCTGCTGGTGATGAAAGCATGAACTAGTTTCTCTAAATCTTGGTTTGAAACAAAACATCTGATTCTGGCTATGTTTCTGAGATGGTAGTATGCTTATTGCTTTGACATGACTGCTGAAACTAAGGTCAGACTCTAAAATGACACAAAAAAAAGATTTACCTTACTTTGTGTCTTTAGGCCTCTTAAGTCAAGGTATGAGTTTACCTTGTTAGTTTCATCATTGTTACCAAAAACAATGACTTCAGTTTTTTTTTTTTTTAAAAATGCCTGATTTTTGCTTGATATCCTCTGTCTGCTTCTTTACTGTCGAGAACTGCGGCTCGACAGTATCACCAAACAGCCCCCTCTTGCGAGATGGGTGCGTCGAGAAAGTGGACTTTCTCGGCATTACTCATCTGTGCAAGGTTCAGCCAGAGGTGTCTCTCCTGGATAACAAGTGTGGACATCGCCCGAACCAGGGCCCGTGCAGTCACCTTGGTCGCCCGTAGAGCGAGGTCGGTGACGGCGCGGAGTTCCTGCATAAACGCTGGGTCGGTCTTACCCTTCTGGAGCTCTCTCAACGCCTTGGCCTGCAGGATGGCCATAGCGTGGAGAGAGGGCACAGCTTGGCCCGCAGCAGAGTAAGCTCTCGACACCTAAGATGCCGAAAAAACCTACATGCTTTGGACGGGAGTCTAGGTCGAGCCCCTGGAGGACATCGACGTATCCTCTAGCTGCCCCACTATCGAGGGAAGAAAGGGAGATGGAACTAGTCGACGTCCACGCGCCGAAAGGGGGCGTTCCAGGTTGTACTAAGTTCCTCATGCACTTCCGGGAAAACACGGCACTGGGAACACAGCCACCCATGACGCAACGTCTGAATCGTCAACTGCCCGCAGTGCGGGTAGGACGTATCCACAAGCGCTGCCCCAGCGTACTGGAAGCAGACCTCGTGTCCGTCCCCATCCTCGATGAGTGTGTTGCACCCACGAGAACAGCAGGACATGCCACGCTGGAGAAATTTGCTCTTTTAGAAGTCTCGAACACCTCTGGAACCGCCGAGACGCCCAGGGGAAGTCGCCGCAGGAAGGGACAGTCTGCTGCACCACATCGTAGAATCGTCTTGTAGTTGCTACGGTAGCGAAGTCTGTTGATCATGAGCGAAGGCTCCGAAGAACAAAAGGTGAATGAATGAGGCACGCCGTCTCCCTTTTATACCCGGATATCGGGGGGCGGAGTCCGGCATGCAAATTTCATTCGCCAATTTCATTGGCCTTTTCTAAGAAGTCGGAAGCGATTGGTTCTCAAGGACGTACCCCATCTGTCGGCTCGACACAACGTCAGGGAACTCCAATTTCTGATTCACAATGTGTGAAATACAGTCAGGTTTAGGAGTATTTACCTCAACAGATATGGGTAACACAGAAGGATAGTATGGTTTAAGTAAATTGATATGACAAACTTGTACCTTTTTTCGTCTATCAGGGATATTAATCACATAGTTATTGTTGAAAGACGTTTGTCAATGCTGTAGAGACTACCAAACTTTGCTTGAAAAGGAGTATTTACAACAGGCAACAATGCCAACACCTGATCACCTGGTTTAAAACTCCTCCTTTCTGTCTTTCTTACTGAACAAACGTTGCATTTTTGTCTGAGACTTTCCTAATCTACGGCTCTAAAAAACGGCTCTGACTTCATAAAGCCTACAGTGAAAACCACTGACATAGTCTAAAACATTCTCTGATGTTTTCATAGTATTCCATTCATCTGCCAAAACAGCTGTTGGTCCCCTGACGGCATGTCCAAAAATAAATTTATTTGGACTAAATCAAGTATTCTCCTGAGCAACTTCCCTAATTGCTAATAACAGTGCCAGGGAAGACCCTCTTCCCAATCCAAGCCAAGCTCCACACATTAAGAGCGTAAGAGAGACTTTAATGTCTGATGGAAACGTTCAACAGCTCCCTGACTTTGAGGATGATACACACTGGATTTATTGTGTCTAGTTTTTAGTTTTTGTAATGCTTTAGAAAATTGTTTAGACATGAAATTTGAGCCTTGGTCACTTTGAATGACCTTAGGTATCCCAAAGATAGACATGCAGTTTGAAAGAGCCTTAAAGACACATTTAGTTGTGATTGACCTTAAAGGATATGCCGAGGGATAACGTGTAGATTGACACATAACGGTTAATAAAAACCCATGTCCAGCTTTTGAACGGGGTAAAGGACCCACACAGTCAATGATCAAATGTTCACAAGGTTTTGCTAGAACAAGAATAGGTTGGAACGGAGCAACAGGAACCGTCTGGTTGGGCTTACCTGTCATCTGACATGTATGGCAAGTTTTTACATAGGACACATCTTTCTTTAATTTTGGCAAGAAAAACCGATGTATTATCCTATCATGCGTTTTCCGCACACCAATATGTCCCGCTATACCCTTATGAGCCAAGTGCAATACCGCTTTTCTAAACTTAGTTGGTACTACAATCTGCAACACAGGGTTAAAAAAAGAGTCCCTGTTTGATACCCACTGTTGACATAACAAACATTCACTCAGTATATAGCCTGAGGACTCCACCTCAGGAGTTTCTTTAGACTGGGCTATTATTAAGAAAGTTTTAAGAGAAGGGTCAGAACTTTCTTCGATTATGAACTCATCAAGATAAATCTTGAACAATTCAGTCAACAAACAAACATCCATATCATCTTTCAATGTTGTTTGAATTAAATCTCCATTAACCAATTCAGAGTCAATCTCTTTGTTCTCATCTTCCACTCTCAAAGAATCATTCTGTCTCATCAACTTCAGGTATAGTCATAAATGTGTCTTCTATAGACGGAACATCTGAACCATCCCCACATTCTTGTTGTTGTTCCATAGCACGTGTAACAGTACATGCTGGGAACACATTTTGATGTTTCCCCACATTCTTGTCAGGCTTTTGTGGTACCTCAGGTATATCGACCACTATAGGTGGAGACACAATATCAGTGTTACCCCACACTTTACTTCCCGTCAAATCGTTACCCAGTATAAATGTAACACCAGTCACTGGGAGAAATGAACGCACCCCTACTATCACCTCACCAGTAACTAATTTGGATGTAAGATACATTTTATGTAATGGCACTGATACAGGAGTCAGCTCCAGTCAACGAACCAGTACATGTTTTCCCGTAGCCATTTGTCTTGAAAGTGGCAACACGCCGGCTATTAGAAAAGACTGTGCAGCCCCTGTATCCCTAAGTATATGGACAGGTACTCTAGATTGTTGATCTGGTAAAGGCATTGGGGAAAAGGTCGTAACAACAGTTAAAAAAATACAATTGCCCTCCTTCTATCTCTGCAGGATCAGACAACAAATGTCCCTCCTCTGATCGCAAATGGTTCTTTTTTTGTCAATTTCTTCTTTCAATATTAAAACATATTTCGAAGGTGCATCCATTTGATCAAAACTTACCAATCTTGACAAAACAAAAGCCCGAATGAGTTTTAACCTGAGTTCAAAGTCTTCCATTCATGACTTCATGAAAGAACAACATCTTAATTAAAACATTAACTAAGATGGGTACATCATCATGAATTATGATTTATTACGTATGATCATGATATATTCAATAAAATATCCAAGTCTCCCAATCATTGACTAAACGTGTGTGTCCTGTCGTGACATTTTTTTCATTATTTCAAACATGTATTTATTTTCTACTAATTCTCTGTTATTGCAGTTTAGCCTATATTCACTGACCATAAGAAAAGTGATTAGTGTATCCTGCTTCTACTAGCCTTGCACATAAAACAATACAACATAGTTGATGACTAATAATAATCATGACCCTAGAGTTTAGAAGAGTTTGAGAAGATTGACAAATGATACAGTGACAAAATGCGTTTTTTGCAATAAGTATTGTTGGCGGTTTTAACGCCCCCTGATGGTTATAGATATATATTGCCTAATGTATAGATCAGTATATCAATTATTGTAAGAAATAATGTTTTTCAGTAATTATGATCTGAGTTTTCAAGCATGATTATGTCTTGTTCATAGTAGCCTGTAGGTAATATCCCAAAATTGGATAAACACTGCACATACCACATGAATTCTGTTGACATCCAAATATAGTACTTATCATGAACTAATAATTTGCTTATCGTGACTTCATCATATGTCCCTCAACTGAAGTGGTGACCAGGATCAAGTCAGGTGGCGGGAAAGGGAGGCTGGGTGGGTCCTTCTTGGATGCTGGAGGGGATGTGCTGGCTGATGGAGAGCTGGACAGGACCTGCGGAAAACTCATGAGATGAACGAGAGCTGGATGGGACCAGCGGATACTCAGGAGACGAAGGAGAGCTGATTGGGACCAGCGGAGACTCAGGAGACGAAGGAGAGCTGATCGGGACCAGCGGAGACTCGAGATGAAGGAGAGCTGGGTGGGACCAGCAGAGACTCGGGAGACGAAGGAGTTGGATGGGACCAGCCAGACTCGGGGGACATGGGAGATACAGGACACACTGGAGATTTAGGGGAACTGGGAACAACCTCTCCAAACCAGTCAATTAAATCCTCTCGAATAACACAGTCCATAATGCCAGAGGCCAGTTGTATCTCACCCTCAGTGGCGGCAGTTTGGGCGGGGCTTCACTATAAGCCCTCGATTTCTACCAGCACTCCCATGGCGATGCACGGTGCTGCCGGCTCATGCACCTAGTCAGACAGGTCTTCAGGCTTGGGCTCCGAGTTCAGTCGCGGTTGTGCACACTGGCTCTCTTGTTGTGGCAGGCTCGGACTCTCCGTCTGCAGTGAGCTTGTGCAGACGCTCCATGCAGCAGGGTGATTGCTGGCTGGTCTCTGGTTCGGGAGTAAAGCTGGAGTCCTCAGTGGGGCAGACAGTCCATCCAAGTGGCAAAATCCTCTTTGGGACCGTTCGCTGGCAGTTGTGCCTTACACAGCTCGCTCAGGCTGGAGATGTAGAACTCACAGAGCAGATTATGATTCAGATTCTTCATTGTCATTGTATGGATCATACAACGAAATTTCTGATGTGCTTTTTTGTCAACATAAGGATTTAAGTAATAAGTAAAAAAAAACTATAGAACAACCATAAGTACAATAATACAAGTATAAAGTGGCTAAAGTATACAGTGAAAAATTGCACATAGATTGGTCTATTTAGGTATATGTAAATATTGCACTTAGTTACCTTATAAGTTATTGCACATGAAGACATTATTGCACATATTGGCATGTTTTCAATTCAGAGTTCAGTGTGGAAATAGCTTTGGGTTAAAAACAGTTTAAGAGTCTTGTTGTGCGTGCTCTGATGGACCTATAGCGTTTTTCGGATGGTAACAGATTTAATAGGTGATGGGCTGGGTGATGTGTGTCTTTTAGAATGTTCTTTGTTTTCCGCAGGCAGTGGGAGGTAAATATGTCCTCCAAGGCAGGTAGCTGTTTGTTGATGATGTACAGTGCAGTCTTTACGACTCTCTGTAGGGCCTTTTTATCGGCTGCAGAGCTGCCTCCATACCACACTAGCATGTCATGTCCACTCTCAACGACACAGCGGTAAAATAACATCAAGTGCTGCTGAGACAGGTTTGCCTTCCTGAGTACTCTTAGGAAGTACAGCAGCTGTTGTGCCTTCTTTACTAGTGCCGTGGTGTTTGTCGTCCAAGAGAGGTTCTCGGAGATATGTGTTCCCAGAAATTTAAAGCTGGACACTCTTTCCACTAACTCCCCGTTAATGTGCAGGGGTGTGTGACCAATCTGTTTTTTCCTGAAGTCAATGATAAGTTATTTTGTTTTCTTAGTGTTGAGAGTAAAATTGTTTTCTGCACACCACATCGTCAGCCCCTGTACCTCATCGCTGTAGGCAGATTCGTTGCCCTTGGTGATTAATCCCACCACTGTCGTGTCATCTGCGAATTTGATGATGGTATTGGTGTTGTGAGATGGTGTGCAGTCATATGTGTATATGGAGTAAAGGAATGGACTCAGCAGGCAGCCTTGTGGTGCTCCTGTACTAAGTGTCAGAGTAGTAGATTGGTATGGGCCCATTCTGACTGACTGTGGCCAGTTTGTCAGGAAGTTTTTAATCCATAGGCAGATGTTGTGCTGTATACCTAGGTCTGACATTTTGGTGAACAGACTGCTGGGTGAAATGGTATTAAATGCAGAACTGTAATCCACAAACAGTAGCCGTGCATGTGTTTCTCAATGTTCCAGGTGGCAAAATACGGTGTGGAGCGCCGTGGTGAAGGCATCGACTGTTGATCTGTTGACCTTGTATGCATACTGGTGAGGGTCCAGGGCAGGTGGTAGAGCGGACTTGATGTGTTGCATGACCAGTCTCTCCAGGCATTTCATGATAACAGGTGTTAGTGCAATAGGCCTGTAGTCATTGAGGGATGTTATGGTGGCCTGCTTTGGCACTGGCACAATTACGGAAGACTTAAGGCATGTTGGTACAGTGCACTGTAGTAGAGAGAGGTTGAAGATATCAATGAATACCTCGCTCAGCTCCCTAGCACAGTCTCTGAGGACACGTCCAGGGATGTCATCTGGACCAGCTGCTTTCCGAGAGTTGATTTTACGAAAGGTCCATGTGACCTCTTCAGGCTTGATAGTTAGTGCAAGGCCGTCAGTTGCAGGAACTTGGTTGAAGGTGGTCCCAGTTCTTTCCACCTCAAAGCGACCAAAGAACTGGTTTAGCTGTTCAGCCTCAGCTGCTGCTAGTGCTGCTAATGATGTTATTTTGCCCGGTAATGTGCCGAATCCCTTGCATGCCTGAGTGGAGGTCTGTGCTGTTGAAATGATCTTCAACCTTTTCTTTATAGGCAATTATGGCGTTGCTGATGCCTCTTTTCAGATTCTTCCTGGATGTGCTGTACTGCTGCTGGTTCCCGGACCTGAAAGCAGAGTTGTGGGCCTTTAACAAAAGCTCTACTTCTTTGTTTATGTCAAGGATGTGGCAGGAAAGAGGCAGGAAGAGAACCCAAGCGTAGGCAGGCAGTGACGGGGTTAACAAAACAAGACTTTAATAAATAAAACAAAAACCCACGATGGGGTGCAAAACAAAACTGGAACTACATACACGAATACAAAACAAGAAATCAAAAAAAAAAACACTTCCCACAAGGGGGCAAGAAACAGAACTAAATCTAAAACAGGACACGAGGTAAAAGCAAAAAGGCAAACGGGAAACACTCACAGGTCAAACAGACACCAAGATAAGTACGGGGACGATGAAGGGGCATACAAGCACGAAGACAAAGCACTGGTACACACACATGCACAACGTAATCCACGAACAACAAGACAAAGAAACATGAGGGTATATATAGGGAGAGACAACCGAGGGATAACGAGCAAGGGCCGGTGTGGAACATAAGACACAAGAGGGAGACAATAAAGGAAAGGAGAGGGGCGGGGACAATGACGAGACACGAGAAAACACATGAGAAGTAAAAACAAACAACTCATGGTTTTCTCACATAAAACCTAACGACTCTGCCCCGATCCCGCCACACGACTAGAATTTCATAAACAAGACGGTGGGACCGTGACAGAGCCCCCCCCCCCCTTAATGAACACCTCCAGGTGTTCACCAAGGGGTTGACTAACAAGACCTGACAGACTGGACCAAAGACAAAAACCAGACAAACATGGTGAACAAGACAAGGGGCAGACAAGACAACAAGACTAAGGGATTGGGGTGACTTAATAAAAATAACAAACATGGGAGGGGGGGTGGGGCAAAACAAGGGCCCAAAGGTGGCAAACCAAAAGGATTGGGGGAAAAAGTCCTAGTCCCCGGCTGCGCTCGAGGGCGCGGAGTCCTGGGGGACTCAGAACAAGTCCTGGGGGGAACAGTCTTTGACCCTGGGAGTTTCCCAGGGGCCGGCTTGGCTGCCAGACTGGGGACCGGCTGGAAGGCCGGCTGGACAGGGTTTGACGCCGGCTGGAAGGCCGGCTGGACAGGGCTTGACGCAGGCTGGAAGGCCGGCTGGACAGGGCTTGACGCCGGCTGGAAGGCCAGCTGGACATGGCTTGACGCCGGCTGGAAGGCCGGCTGGACAGGGCTGGATCGCCGGCTGGGACGCCGGCTGCACCGGACTGGACGCCGGACTGGACGCCGGCTGGATCACCGGACTGGACACCGGCCGCTGCACCGGCAGGGAGGGAAGTCGGCGCTGCCCGCCGCTGCCTCTTTTTCTTCAGCCGAGCCACCCGCCTGGAGGTCGGCTGAAGAAAAGAGGCAAATGGCACGGCTGGTTCTGGCTGAGACTCCTCGGAGGTGGATCCCCAAGACTATCGTCTCCCCCGCTTGCCACCCAGGCTGACTGGTGGAGACGAGACTGCAGGGGCTGAGGCAGAAAGTGTGGCGTTCCCCCATCAACACATACGTCCTGCTTCCTGTTTCCTGCATCGCTGCCGGCAGCTTGTTTGTATCAGTGCGCTTACCACTTCGCTCTAATATTAGTGTATTTTATTATCGTTAATTATTATTGTCGTTGCTAACTTATCCTGATATCTCAATAACCCTGTTCCTGTTATTTACTTGGAAGAGTCTAAACCAAAAGTGATAGTTAACTTAACGCCGTTAGCATAGCAATAGCGTGTTAGCTTGCTTTCTGTTCACACTGTGGAATATCATCTTGCCTCTGGTTTGTCTTGTGTGCTAACTGTTTCTCTTTTTAAGTGAGTATACTACGATCCATCGAGCAACCTTGGTAAGTTGGAATTGCACTTCAAATCCGGTGAGTTATGGCTTCTATTCCTATTATTGTTACTTGCACCTCATGTCATATGTTTAGCTTAGCCTTCTCTGTCAGCTGCGAGGGCTTTATATGCGATAAATGCAGGGAAATAGTTAGGCTGACAGAGAAGATCTTAGAATTACAGTCTCGCATCCAATCTTTATCTGAGGATAGTAAGAGTTTAACGACGATAGAAAACACTTTGGATGCGAGCAACATTAGCGCACACAGCTCGGTTCCGGTTGAAAATCCCCCGCAGCTGGGAAACTTCGTGACTGTGAGACGGCGTAGTCGCAGGACAAAACATCACTCGACCGTTCCGATTACAGTCTCGAACAGGTTTGCCCCGCTCAGTGACGCACCGACTGAGAAACCTGCTGAAAGTGCCCTAGTTATCGGTGATTATATTGTTCGGAACGTTAACATAGAGGCACCAGCCACCATAGTCAAATGTTTACCGGGAGCCAGAGCGCCTGACATCAAGTCAAATTTAAATGTGCTGGCTAAGGCTAATCGTAAATTCAGAAAGATTGTCATTCACGTCGGCACAAATGATGTTCGACTCCGTCAATCGGAGATCACAAAAGATAACATTAAAGAGGTGTGTGAGCTCGCAAGCATGATGTCAGACACTGTAATATTCTCTGGCCCCCTCACTGCTTATCGTGGTGATGAGATTTATAGCAGATTATCATCACTAAATGGCTGGTTGTCTGAGTGGTGCCTGCAGAATGATATAGTTTTTATAAATAACTGGAAGAGTTTTGAGGGCAGACCTGACCTGTTGAAACGAGATGGTCTCCATCCCACCTGGGCTGTGACTTCCATCCTGTCTAGAAATATGGCAAAAAGTCTTAATGCTAATGCTAAAACTTGACTCGCTGGGGCCCAGGTCAGGGAGCAGACAGTATGGCTTAACCAACTGTCTGCTTGCCGTCTCACGTCGCAGAATACACAAAATGTACAACATGTAGTAATCCATTCTCCCAAACATCACAAAATAGAGACTGTGTCTGTCCCCCGGATTAGCAAACATAAAATAATGCGTAAACCTCTTGAAAGTAATTTAATAAACGTTAAACAAACTAAACATGAACAAAATACAGATAATCAACTGTTACGACTCGGATTGCTAAATATTAGATCTCTCTCTAATAAAGCACTTTTTGTTAACGATATGATAACAGATCATAAAATAGACATGCTCTGTTTGACAGAAACATGGCTAAAACCAGATGATTATATTGCTTTAAATGAATCTGTCCCCCAAGATTATTATTATAAACACGAGCCTCGTCTAAAAGGCAGAGGGGGAGGTGTCGCAGCACTTTACAATAACTCTCTTAGCATTTCCCAGAAGTCGAACTCTAAATATAATTCTTTTGAAGTCATGGTTCTTCATGTTTCAACACCTAATACTAAAGATAAAACTCTTTTTAAATTGATTCTAGCTATTGTATATAGGCCTCCAGGGCACCACACAGATTTTATTAAAGAATTTGGTGGGTTCTTATCAGAACTAGTACTGGCCGCAGATAGACTCCTTGTCGTTGGTGACTTTAACATCCACGTAGATAACGTTACAGATGCCTTAGGAATGGCTTTCAAAGACACTCTTAACTCCATGGGCATTAGTCAACATGTGTCAGGACCCACTCACCTTCGTAATCATACTTTAGATTTAATACTGTCTTACGGTATAAATGTGGACGACGTTAAAATCCTTCAGCAGAGTGAAGACATTTCGGATCATTATCTGGTATTATGTTTGCTTCACTGGCCTACGGCTGCAAATAAAACTCATTGTTACAAATATGGTAGAACAATAACTTCAACTACCAAAGATGCGTTTCTCGATAATCTGCCCGAATTGTCTCAAATCATGAGAAATAACGTTGAAGATCTTGACATTACCACTGAAAATTTTAATTCCACCTTCTCGGTAACGCTAGACAAAGTTGCTCCACTACGTTTAAAGAAGATTAAAAATGGCAGCCCCACACCGTGGTATAATGAACACACTCAGGCTCTAAAGAAAGCGGCCCGAAAAATGGAGCGCAACTTTAAGAAAACTAAATTAGAGGTATTTCGTACAGCATGGAAGGATAGTATTCGAAAATACAGGAAAGCCCTAATAACTTCTAGATCCGCCTACTTTTCATCACTAATAGAAGAAAACCAGCACAACCCTAGGTTTTTATTTAACACGGTGGCTAAATTAACAAAAAATAAATCGTCAGTGACTTCTGATCCTGTATATCAGCATAGCAGTGATGAATTTATGAACTACTTCACATATAAAATCCAAGATATTAGAGAAAAAATTATAACAATGCAATCAGAAGTGAAACCCGCTGAACAAACTAACTACAGCGCCCTTAAGGAGAAAATGCAATTATTTTATACCGTAGATCAAGATGAGCTGTCTAAAATTATTAGATCATCTAAATCAACAACATGCATACTAGACCCTATACCTACAAATCTACTGAAAGAGATGCTCCCAGAAATTATAGATCCTCTTCTTGGTATTATTAACTCATCTCTGACATTAGGACATGTGCCTAAAGCATATAAGGTGGCTGTTATAAGGCCCCTTGTCAAAAAACCCCAACTCGACCCTAGAGAACTAAGGAACTACAGGCCTATATCGAATCTACCTTTCATATCTAAAGTTCTGGAAAAAGTAGTTTCAACTCAATTATGCTCCTTCCTCCAAAGGAATGACATCAATGAAGAATTCCAGTCTGGATTTAGAGCATGTCACAGTACAGAGACTGCTTTGATCAGAGTTACAAATGATCTGCTATTGGCGTCTGACCGAGGTTGTATCTCGTTATTGGTGCTGCTAGACCTTAGTGCTGCATTCGATACCATTGACCACAGCACACTCCTACATAGACTCGAAAATTATGTCGGCATTAAGGGAATAGCTTTGAAATGGTTTAAATCTTATTTATCCGACCGTTTTCAATTTGTAGCAATAAACAATGAGGTGTCACGCAAATCGCAAGTCCAGTACGGTGTACCACAGGGCTCAGTCTTAGGGCCTCTGCTCTTCGCATTATACATGCTACCTCTAGGAGATATAATAAAGCGACACGGAGTTAGCTTTCACTGTTATGCTGATGATACTCAACTTTATATTTCCTCGAAGCCTCATGAAACACAGCAGTTCCATCGAATAATGGAATGCATAGTCGATATAAAAAACTGGATGAGTAACAACTTTTTATTACTGAACTCGGACAAAACGGAAGTGTTACTTATTGGACCGAAAACTGCTATAAGTAACAACCAAGAATACTGTTTAACTATTGACGGATGTTCCATAAAACCCTCGTCGTCAGCAAAGAATCTTGGCGTTCTATTCGATAGTAATCTGTCATTTGAGAGCCACGTCGCCAACACCTGTAAAATTGCGTTTTTCCATTTTAAGAATATATCTAAACTACGTCATATGCTGTCAATCTCAGATGCAGAGAAGTTAATTCATGCATTCATGACATCAAGACTAGATTACTGTAATGCACTGTTAGGTGGTTGCCCTGCAGGCTTATTACAAAAACTCCAATTGGTCCAAAACGCGGCAGCTCGAGTTCTTACACGTACAAAAAAGTATGAACATATTAGCCCGGTTCTGTCAACCTTGCACTGGTTACCTATAAAGCATCGCGTTAACTTTAAAATCTTGCTTATTACCTATAAAGCCTTACATGGTTTAGCTCCTCAGTACTTGAATGAACTCCTTTTGTATTACAGTCCTTCACGTGCATTACGCTCTCAGGCGTCCTGTCAGTTGGTAATACCTAGAATTTCAAAATCAAGTGCAGGTGGTAGATCCTTTTCCTATCTAGCGCCTAAACTTTGGAATAGTCTTCCCTGCACTGTCCGGGAGGCAGACACACTCTGTCAGTTTAAATCTAGACTAAAGACGCATCTTTTTAATCTTGCATACACTACTCTTCCATAATATAAATCTTCAGAGGGTTTAGGCTGCATTAGTTAGATCAACCGGAACCAAAAACACAACTGATGTACTTGTTGCATCAAAGAGTACAGAACAGTACTCTACTCTCAGCCAGTCTTGTCTCATTGTTCCAAGGTTACCACAGCGAGCAGGATGCAGTTCATGGCCTGACCTGATGGTAGAGCGGAGAATGGGAAGTGGGGACCTGACAAGAGCTGAGATGATAGAGCTGGATAAAGAAGGACGCGGTCTCTTGACATGTCTTCACCACAAAACTTCAAATGCTATTAGATTATTAATGATAATCTTAAACTATAATTTATTTTATTATTAAGTTTATTTATTTTATTTAGCCTTGTTGTGCAAGTTCTCTGGAGCTTGTGCAGAGGCAGCAGCTTTTGCCAGAGGGGAACTGGAATCCCCTGGTTGGGCCTGGGTTCTCCTGAGGTTTTTTTTCTCGATTAGAGTTTTGGGTTCCTCGCCACCGTTTGCATACTGTTTTTGCACTATCTGCCTGACCGGGGGGGCTGCTTTAGAATTTTAAAGTTTTACTTAATTAATATTGCATATAGGAATTTATTATCTGTTATATTTGACCTGTGCTTCTCTCTCCTTTATCCTAAATGTGTGCTCTCAGTGAGTGTGTGTGTGTGTGCGTACTTGTCTGTGTACGTACGTGTGTGTGTGTGTGTGTGTTGTGTGTGTGTGCGTGCGCATCCGTGTGTGTGTGTGTGTCTCTATGTCTATGTGTGTTAGTACGTGTGCATATTGTGTGTGTGGAGTGTTTTGTATGTGGGTATGTCTGTCTTCTGTGTTTTCAACCTTTTCTTGTTTTTGCAGGTACAACTTTAATTATTTTGCTTATAGTCAATATGTCTCATGTACAGCTGCTTTGTAACAATGAAAATTGTAAAAGCGCTATATAAATAAAGTTGAGTTGAGTTGAGTTGAGTTGAGTTGAGTTGAGTTGAGGGTGAGGGTACCCACCATGCCGCCCTCCGGGATGGAAACCAGACCGGGGCGAGAGGAGGTCAGATGGCAGCTGGGAAAGGAGTCCTTGACTGACTCCTCTCGAAGCTGCAGCCGTTCCACTAACTGTGGGAACGGCTGATACACCATCTCCTCTCGATCCGAAAAAGGTGGAGGGTCGTCCATCCCGGCCACCAGGTAGGCCCGGACCAACACCTCGGGGACAGAACCCTTCCTGGCTTCGACCTCCCGGGCGTAGTCCAGCAAGGGATGCTGGCGCTGGGCGGGGAATGGTCCTCCTCCAGCGTGTGACTGGGAGGCTATTGCCTCCCACCATACCGGGTTGGAGGTGCAAGACCATCGGTCGGTGGGTGAATTGTTCATGGTGCTGCCTACTGGGTTCGGTCTTGGTTCGTGGATTCTGTCAAGGATGTGGCAGGAAAGAGGCAGGAAGAGAACCCAAGCGCAGGCAGGCAGTGACGGGGTTGACAATACAAGACTTTAATAAATAAAACAAAAACCCACGATGGGGTGCAAAACAAAACTGGAGCTACATACACGAATACAAAACAAGAAATCAAAACAAAACACTTCCCACGAGGGGGCAAGAAACAAAACTAAATCTAAAACAGGACACGAGGTAAAAGCAAAAAGGCAAACGGGAAACACTCACAGGTCAAACAGACACCAAGATAAGTACGGGAACGATGAAGGGGCATACAAGCACGAAGACAAAGCACTGGTACACACACATGCACAACATAATCCACGAACAACAAGACAAAGAAACATGAGGGTATATATAGGGAGAGACAAACGAGGGATAACAAGCAAGGGCAGGTGTGGAACATAAGACACAAGAGGGAGTCAATATAGGAAACGAGAGGGGCGGGGACAATGACGAGACACGAGAAAACACATGAGAAGTAAAAACAAACAACTCATGGTTTTCTCACATAAAACCTAACGACTCTGCCCCGATCCCGCCACACGACTAGAATTTCATAAACAAGATGGTGGGACCATGACAGTTTATCCATGGTTTCCTATTTGGAAACTTTTTCGTGGTGGTGACATTATCAATGCATAATTTTATGTAGAACAGCACAGAGGATGTGTAGTTATTGATGGTGCTGTCCTTAAATACAGGCCCGTTGTTGTTTGCTAATAGCGTTTAACAGGTGGCCTAAGGCCGTTTTGGTGTTAACATCTGGTGGTATGTAAACAGCGTTGATTACAACGACCGTGAATTCTCGCGGCAGATAGAAGCGGACATCTTACTGTCAAATATTCCAGGTCCGGAGAGAAGTGAGTATCAGTTATTTCGCCGTTTGTGCACCAGCTGTTATTGGTGTAAACACAAAGTCCTCTGCTCTTACCGTAGTTCGCAGTCCTGTCGGCCCGGTGCGCTACGCGGCCTGCCAGCTGGATAGACAAGAAGAGGCTCGGTAGTGGAGGTTTGAGTGGGTCTCTGCCTAGCCTAGCTCCCGGCCCGGCAGCCTCGCTTCTACTTTCCCTCTCCGTTTCTCCCAGCTGGAATGCAACCTCCATTAAGCGCATGACAAGGAGCAGTAAATCCAAAACAGGTTTTTCAATAGTAAATCCACAAGGAAAACAGGAGACCCAGAGCAAAAACACACATTAACGTGAAGACAATACCGGACAACCAGACAGGCCAAAACACGGGGCTTAAATACACAATGGCAAACATAATCAGGGAGAACAGAAACACGTGTGAACAAATTAATAACTTAATAAATTAAGGGAACACATGAGGCAGGAGAATAGAACACAAAAAAAACTAAACCAAAAAAGAGCATAACCGTGACAGATATGAATGGTGTTTTTTATATGTATGCTCTAAACAATAGGACAGATATATAAATATTTTTAATTAAATTAAATAGTTTTTAAGTCAGCAATAGCAGGATAGTGAGTTGATAATTTTGGGAGGGGATTGGAACTGTTCACTTGACTGTTCACTTGATAGGAATGGAGAAGAAACACATTTTCAGTTTCCTACAGTATTAGATAATGTAATTAAAACGTTTAACTTGACAGATATTTGGAGAGATTTTAATTCTTCAGTAAAGCAATATACCTGTAAATAAAGGTGAATGAAGGAAGAATTTCAGCAGCATGTTTAGACAGATTGTATGTATCTAAAAGTATGAAAACAGAGTTGTACATACAGCCTTTGTCCCCACACCATTTAATGACCATAAGCTTATCACTCTTGACTGCACATTGACTTTTAAAATAAATATAAGTGCTTACAGGATAAGGATAAACATTTTAAAACTTTTAAACATTTTTGGGAAACATGGAAAAATGAGAAAAAAGATTGTATGATATTTTACTTTGGTGGGAAATAGGAAAGAGAGGTTTTTTTCAGTAGTATACAAATCTGTGCTTGAAAAAGACTTTGACGCAGACTCCTGCACGGGTCCAGTTTGATAAACCCACACCCACAGTAATTACAAGAACACCCGACCGACAGCAGCACTAATTTAATTTCACACCTGACCCTACCCGTTTGACAAAAATGCTGCGACCCGAACCGCACACGTGTTACATCTACATGATGTAGACAAAACCATTTATTTTCTAACGCAGCAAGCAACAAAATATTAGGAAATCCTGGTTAATGCATTTTTAAACATTTGTAGTAATTAATTATGGCAGACTTTTGGGAGAGACAACCAAGAGTGAATCCACTAAAATATTAGGCTAATAGGCCTATTCTATATTTGATTAGTGATTTATGAAATGTGTTTTGATTTATGCAAAAAAATAAAAATAATGGCCTGTATTGTTAATGTGATATTAATTACCTCTTACCTTTTTTCTGTAAAATTATACCAAAGCCGATAAAGACAAGGCTGCCATCAAAGTTAAATAATCCTCAATGCGGTAAAGGGACCAGGAGCAGGATGAACTAAAACGTTTATTTAAATTGTGATAAAAGTATCGAGTCCTCAGTATAGCTGTCCATCAGTTGCACGCGATTGGCTACAATGCTCAACGCTGCAAAGCGCACTGCAATTAGAAACCATGGACTGGAAAGAAATGGACTGAAAATATATTTTAATTGAGCTCTGTTTTAAATTAGAAGGTTAAAGGTGCTCTTGTAAGAAGCAAGTTTTGACTAATGAAAGATTTGGATGGACCCACCTCTTTCTTTTTAATTTGTAGCATAGTTTGAAAAACAGTGATGGTCACGAAAGAAGTGATCCTGCAGAAATGTGCAAGAAAATTAGCAGTGGATTTTTATTCTCACTTCTTTTCTGTGGAGAAAACAGATACTCAGAGCCTAGATTAACTTTTACAGAATCTTCCCTGTTTAACCAATGAAGATAAGAATGGCGTACGTCTGGACTTACTTTTGGAGAATTAAGCACTGCAGTTATGGGACTTTTTGCAGGCTGTACCTCAGGTATAGATGGACTTCCAAATTAATTTTATAAACAATTCTGATCTACAATCAGAACTGATCTCTTTGAAGAACTTCAGGGATGCATTCAGACAGGTGTTTTACCTAAGAGTAGCCAACAGGCAATTTTAACTCCCAAAGAAAGGTGATCTTTTACTGAAGTACTGGAGACCAGTGGCAATTCATTGCTCTGAATATACTGTTATCAAAGTGTCTTTCCAAAAGATTAAACAAAGATTTTAAAATAGTGTAAAATAATGATCATCAATTATTATTTTAATCATTCAATGTTTAAAGCCTGGAATCAAATATCACAAGGAATCTCAGGGATTTGCGAGACATTTGGCTTAGGGAAGAAACCCTGCAGCACAATCCTGTTGTGGACTCAGACATTTTAATGTCATCATCTCTGAGAAGTGCTTTAAGAAATGCACAAGTTACAAAATGTGGACATTTAATAATTACAGAAGGATAGATATCTGTTGAAATGCTGTCCTCCAAGCTTGGTGTTAGGCAAGTTTGCACAACACAGAGACTCTAAACATGCTGTTTGCAGACTACAGCTCAGCATTCAATACCATAGTGCCGACCAAACTTGTTTTGAAGCTCCAGGCTCTGGGTTTAAACAGATCCCTGTGTGACTGGATTCTGGACTTCCTGTCAGGCAGACGTCAAGTTGTCAGAATAGGAAACTATTTCCTCCCCGCTGACTCATAGCCACCCGAATCACAGGCTGCTCTGCTTGCTGCCTTCGGGCAGACTATACCGGAGCATCCGGTCCGGCACAAACCGGCTGAAGGACAGCTTTTTTTCATCAGGCTATTAGACTGCTCAACACCAAAAACTGATACACTCCACACGCTCACACTTCTTTTTACCATGCATTACAGTTTCATAGACTACGATGCATAATGCATTGCACCTAATGCAATAACCATACATAACCAAATTTGCATTCCTATAACTGTACTATGTGCACTATATGTGACCCTGGACAACAAAACCAGTCTTATGTGTCAATTTTTCGAAATTGAGATTTTTATATAATCTGAAAGCTGAATAAATAAACGTTCTATTGATGTATGAGTTGTTAGAATAGGATAATATCTTGGCAAGATACAACCGTTTAAAACTCAGGAATCTGAGAGTGCAAAAAAATCAAAATATTGAGAAAATTGCCTTTGAAGTTGTTAATCAGGGGCACTGTGGCAGGCCATCCACTCACAAAAATAAAGTTTTTATATATTTAAGGTAAGAAATTTACAAAATATCTTCATGGAACATGATTTTTGGCATAAAAGAAAAATCTATCATTTTGACCCATACAATGTATTTTTGGCTTTTACTAAAAACGTTCCCGTGCAACTTAAGACTGGTTTTGTGATCTAGGGTCACATATGGTTGATCCATTATACATACACGTTCGTGTGTACAACTGCATATTTAATGTGTATATTCAATGTCTAATGTGTATATCTTGTGTATATTGTGTATGTACTGTGCATATGTGTATAATGTTTATTGTCTTTTTTGTACAGTCTGTCTATTTATACTTTGAACTGTTTTTCTGCACTACATACTGTCACTTACAATATAAGTTTGTATAGTCATAAAGTTGTCTGTCCAACTGCATTCAACTCTGTATGGAGCACGCTTTCACTCACCACATGTGGTGATGTGACAATAAAAGTAATTTGATTTGATTTAGTAGACGCTTTTATCCAAAGCGACTTACAAATGAGGTAAACAATAGAAGCAATTAGAACAACACATTGACAACAATGCATAAGTGCAATAAAACTGGTCTCAGTAAGCCAATCACAGTATAAAAAGCGAAGTACCATTTTCTTTTTAGCACAGAAAAATAAGTAGAAAAGAAATAGAAGTCTGTATTAATGGGTCAGGGGTGGTGGAAGAGATGTATTTTTAACCGATTCTTAAAGATGAGCAACAGGTAGATCATTCCATAATCGTGGAACAGATCCAGAGAAGGTACGTGAGAGTGATTTTTTCCCTTTTTGGGATGGCACCACAAGACGTTGTTTGTTAGCAGAGCACGGGAATCTAGAGGGTACATAAGTCTGCATTAGTGAGTGAAGGTAAGGGGGTGCAGAACCAGTGGTGCTTTTGTAGGCCTAGAGCAGAGCTTTGAATTTGATGCGAGCGACTATAGGGAGTCAATGTAACCTGACGAAGAGAGAAGTGACATGTGGTCTCTTCGGCTCATTGAAGACCAATCTTGCCGCTGCATGCTGGATCATCTGTAAAGATTTGGTTGTGCAAGCTGGGAGTCCAGCCAGTAGCGCATTGCAATAGTCCAGTCTGGACAGGACAAGATCCGGGACTAGGACTTTTGACAGGAATGGTCTGATTTTACTAATGTTGTAAAGGATAAATCTACAGGACCGGGTGATGTAGGCAACATTATCCAGGAAGTTAAGCTGATCATCAATTACCACTCTCAGGTTTCTGGCTGTCCTGGGAAGTGTAATGGTTGATGAAACGAGTTGAATAGAGAGGTTGTGATTAATCTTTGGGTGAGCCGAGATAACGCAGTTCTGTCTTTGCAAGGTTCAGCTGCAGGCAGACATGCTGAGATATGCTCAGAAACCGTTGGATCTTCAGGCTGAAATGACAAGTGTTGTGTGTCATCCGCATAGCAGTGGTAGGAAAAGCCATGTTTTCGAAAAACAGAACCTTGGAATGTCATGTATATAGAAAAGAGCAGTGGTCCAAGCACTGAGCCCTGAGGTACCCCGGTATTGAGATGTTGGGACTCAGAGACCTCACCTCTCAAGGATACTCTAAATTAACTACCTAAGAGGTAAGACATGAACCATTGTAGCGCCGTTCTAGTAACAACCATAGCCCTGAGGGTCGCCAGTAGGATGAGGTGATTAACAGTATCAAAAGCGGCGGATAAGTACAGATGATTTAGAGGCTTCCCTTGCCAGTTGTCACGTGAAGGTGCTACAGACTGCAGACAAGAGGTATATTCCAAAACCTTTTTAATAGATCCAACTACAAACGGGAAATCCAACGGGTTAAGAAAAACATGTAACACATTCAATACCAGACACAGAACAAAGGGATTGAGTATATATAGTCCATGGGTGAGGAGGCTGATGACAGGCAGGTGTGGGGATTACAGACACAAAACAGGTGCTGGAGCATGGAGGAGCGTGGGTAATGAAGTCCGAGGGGGAAACACGGGGAGAGACAGAGGGAACCGTGACAGAACTCCCCCCTCCCGGAAGGCGGGTCCTGGCGCATATGATGTAACAACTCGGAAGGGGGGGGTGGGCGTACTTGAGGCTGACGGGGAACATGGACACACTGGAAAGGACGGGAAGCCTCCAGGACGGTGCTACCGGCACCAGGGTTCAGGGGGTCCATGGAGGTGCCTGTAGCTTGGGTGGCCATGGGGGTCAGGGAGGATGTGGCAGTTCGGGTGGCCATGGGGGTGCTGTGCACACAAGGAGCAAGATGACCACCGTGGCCGTAACGCTGGAGGGAGGAGACGAGAAGCTGGGAACAGCCGCCATGGTCTTGACGTTGGAGCCGGGAGAAGAGGAGCTGGTGTACCGAGAGAGCTTGCGGTAGCCGGTCCTCGTGGCCATGTTGGGAGCAGCCGGGACAGCCATCTTGTCCCGACACTGCCCCCCCCAAAATTACTTGGGGAAAGTCCAGGGATGCGGTGGCAACCCAGGCGCAAGCTAGCGTCAAGGCCACGACGGCCTACGCAGTGGAGTCCAGGGGGAGCTCTGGAGCAGCGGGCTTGAGGAACTCTGGAGCGAGCTCGGGGAACTCTGCAATAGTCCATGTCCCCTTTAACATCCGGGTTCCCTTTAGCCAACAGCGGGTAAAACTCTGGGAGAAGCTGAAACTCCAGGGGGAGCTCGGGAGCGGAGATGCCGCGGGGCTCAGAGGCGGAGATGCAGGCGAGCTCGTGAAGCTCGGGAAAGGAGAGGCCGTGGAGCTCAGAAGCGTCCTTGAGGAACGCTTTGTGGAGAGCTGGGTGTTGGAGGTGTGAGGCGTGGTCTCACCCCCCGCTAACGACCGGTACTGGACGAACATCGCTCAAGTCCCCATCAGCCACCCCGACACAGAATTCAGAGCCATCTGCTTGGAGGGCTCGATTGACTAAGTTCTCCAGCAGATACTCATCCGCGTCAGGAAGCCTGATGAGGACGAGCAGATCATCGTCCAGACCGGTCAAAAATATGCGGTTCAGGATGGGATCGCTCCAACTCACCCGATGACACAACCTAACGAACTACTCCACATAACTCTCCAGAGGCCGGCCACCCTGCCTCACCTCCATGAGGATGGACTCCTGGAGAGAAGGTATAGCTGTCCATCTTTTCCAGGTCTGGTATTCTGTCACGTGAAGGTGCTACAGACTGCAGACAAGAGATAGATTCCAAAACCTTTTTAATTGATCCAACTACAAACGGGAAATCCAACGCGTAACACAATCAGTGCCAGAGACAGAACAAAGGAACAGATTGAGTATATATTGTCCATGGGTGATGAGGCTGATGACGGGCAGGTGTGGGGATTACAGACGCGAAACAGGTGCGGGAGCGTGGGTAATGAAGTCCGAGGTGGAAACACGGGGAGAGACAGAGGGAACCGTGACACCAGTCTTAGGCCTTCAATGACTTCAATAATTGTATTATTATTATTATTATTCTTTCTTACTTTCTTTTTTCAATGGATTTGTTTTGAGATGCAGAGACAATATATTATTATATATTCTAGATATAAAAAATTGTGTTAGTAACTTTTTTTAGTAATGTATTTATATTTATAGAACATTATTAAATAAATGAGGTTTTAAAAATCAAAGTCTCTCTCTCTCTCTCTCTCTCTGCTCTTTTCTTTTCTTTCTCTCAGCATCTGGAAGCCCCTGGGCCCTGGCTGCCATTGTGTCCTGACACAAAAGCAGCACATCACATTTGAAGTGCTGCATATCTTCTTGGACTCATATTAGTCATACTCAGTTGATGAAAAAAATGAATTGACTTGCTTAATTAAACCACTAACAACAACAGAAAAGATAAACAGGTCTCAGTGTTGAACATTCATGCGGCCTCTGTGTTCTTTCTCCATGCTCCATGTTTCACTTGTCTGTACAGTGTATTGTAAAAAAGCTATAGCCTACATGTGCACATGCTTGAATGTCAGATTAGGCTGGGTCGGACAAATCAGGGTTATTAGCCTTATTGTTCTACGGTTATCATGTCTTGAGCATGTATATGATCAGGTAATGCTGTGTTTTACAGTATGTCTGTGACAGTAGTGAAGTGACATAAAGACCCTGTGTATGAGACATTGAATCTGGTTCAGGTTTTCCAGAAATAGGTCTTGTTTGGCTCACATTTAATGGCTTTGTCAGAACCTCTTTGTTACAATCTTCATCTCCCCTCGTTGAGCTAAATGTTGCCCCAGGCCACTGTTATGTGTGTGTGTGAGCGTGTGTGCGTGTGTGTGTGTGTGTGTGTGTATCTGACTGACAGCATATGAGAGTGTGTCTGACGGTCTCAGAGGACGATTCTTTGAGGGGACATTTCTATAAATTTCTATGATTACCTGCATGGCTCCAGTGCTTCCTGATTAATGGTACTTGCACGGTGACTTGCTATTTAAATACAATAAAAAAAAAATCTTCTTCAAATGTATGATGCCTATGTTATCACATAGGCACAGTACATGATTTAAAAATATCCCTCATAATTTTTATGTGTGAGCTACAGTCTAATTTTCACTACATTATAATTAGCAATTATTAATGGCTAAGAGTCAGTTTAGTTAACGTTTATAAACTGTGCTTAAGCTACATATGTCCTAATTGTTTGATTGTAATTTTGTGCATTTGTTTGCCTTGAATCATTATTTTTTGGGAGAAAAACATTGTTGTTATACAGATTTATTGAATATTTGATAAAAAGCCAGTATCTGCACTTTTACAAGCTGTATCCAAGGAAGTTTATCTCTATAGAAATATTACTTTGCACAAATTGGGTATAAATTGTTGTCACAAATATTGAGAATTTTAAAAGTTGTCCTTAAAGTTTTTCTTTATTATGATTTAATAATCTATTGTGAAAACTGTGATCTATCTACAGTAGTAGGGCATATTTGTACAATATTTGCTTTTAATGTCCCCTCAGGTTAGATTAAGCCACCAAGAAATATGGTGTTGTCAGGGTTCAGGCCGTTTTCCATTCGTCACCTGGGCGAATCCGAATCAGGTTGTAGGCGCTTCTTAGATCCAGCTTGGTGAACAATGTGGCATGGCATAACTGTTCCAGGGCGGCAGGTATCAGGGGAAGAGGATAGGCGAAGCGCTTGGTGTGACGATTGAGAACCCGATAGTCTACGCAGGGACGAAGACCTCCATCCTTTTTCCCTACGAAGAAGAAGCTTGACGCGGCAGGGGAGACAGACGGTCGGATGAAACCTTGTTGTAATGCCTCCTCGATATACTCCTCCATGGCCTTCTGCTCCGGGATGGACAAGGAATAGATCTTTCCTTTGGGCATTGTGGCCCCAGGCAGCAGCTCAATGGCGCAGTCCCATGGCCGGTGAGGAGGCAGCTCCGTAGCCCTCAGCTTGGAGAAGACTTCCTGGAACGACCGATAATCTACGGGAACCTCCCCGGAGTTGAGGACCTCAGGACTCTCGACGGTAGTGGCTAGGATGGGTAGTACCGGTTTTAGGAAAGTCTCCTCCTTGATCGGGACCCTGGTGTTGGCGGGGCGACCCGCCCAACCGGATATGATGCCAGTGCGCCAGTCCACGATAGGTTGACGTTCCATCAGCCAGGGTCGTCCCAGGACGATATCGGAGGTGGACCCCTCCAGTACCCAGAAGGAGATCTTCTCCGTATGCCTGGGAGAGATGTGAAGGGTAATGGGTGGGGAATGGTGTGTGATCCAACCTCGGCCCAGCGGTTTTCCTAGGATGTCTTGCACAAACATGGTCCTCCCGTTCCTTAGGCGCGGGAAGCCCAACTGAGTAAGAAGATTCAGAGAAATGAAGTTCCCGGCAGCTCCAGAGTCAATCAGGGCGTGGACTGGAACAGAGAAGTTAGGTGCAATAATGACCACTTGGGTAAGAGCAAGGTGAGGTAAGGAGGCCGGTGTATGGATAGAACTCACCGCTGGTCGAGCCGGACGGACGGGGCAGATGGCTAGGCGATGACCTGACCCTCCACAGTACAGAAAAGGGTTAAGGTTCCGCCACCGTGTACGTTCCTCAGGACATAGTCAAAAACGATCCACATCCATGGGTTCTGGGTCTGAAGGAGTCCGGGAAGCAGAGGTCGTAACCCATGGAGTAAATGTACCGGGTGATGACGGCGAACAGGCTGACAGACGTTGGGCGATACTAATGGATCGTTGTATGAGAGCCTCCAGACCGACCGAGTCATCGTAGATGGCCATGTGTAATAGGATCGAGTTCTGTAGCCCTTGGCGGTAGACCGAGACAAGCGCCAGCTCATTCCATCCACTGGTCGCCGCAAGGGTGCGGAACTGGAGGGCATAATCCGCCACTGAAAGGCGTCCTTGTCGAAGCCTCAGCAGTTGATCGTGCACCGAAAGGTAATCCATTGCTTGGCCAAAGACCCCTTTAAAGTGCTCAAGAAAAGACTTCAGATTAGTGGTAAGTGGTCCTCCGGCCAGCCAAATCCCGTATGCCCAGTTCAGGGCCTTACCGCTCAGGAGAGAGATGATGAAGGCTACCTTGGATTTGTCCGTGGAGAATTGACCAGGGTGCAACTGTATGTAGAGCTCACATTGGAGACAGAACCCGCTACACTCCTCCATGGAGCCAGTATATCGGTTGGGTAGGGCCATGGGACTAGACGCCGATGGTGGGTTAGACGGAAGGAGTGCAGGTGCGGGTTGGTTCCGGAGTAGGGTGACCAGTTCAGAGAGGGGATCAGAGGGAGCTGGAGGTGAAAGACCGGGAGAAGTCTGTGGTGTGGTCATGGTGTGTGGTTCAGTCTACTGTCAGGGTTCTGGTAGACGGAGAGCACACCACGGAGGTAGATAAGAAAAAGGAGTTTATTTCAAAAACAGGAATATCCAAAAACAGGTAAGTATTTCAAAAACAGGAATATCCAAAAACAGGTAAGTATTTCAAAAACAGGAATATCCAAAAACAGGTAAGTATTTCAAAAACAGGTAAGTATACTTATCGGGGTAAAGAATTGCAGTGAAGACAACAAGACTGAACAGGGAAGAACAAAAAGGTGCAAACTTAAATAGAATCCTGATGATGTGATGCAGGTGTGGTCTAATCAAAAATGGTGGATGTGCGGTGCATGCTGGGAAACTGAGTTCAGAACTCCGGGGAGAGGGAACGGGTGAAGCGAGCTGGCGGTGACGACATGGGGGGCGTGGCCGGTGGTGCTGAAACCGTTACAGGTGTATGGTTCAAAATTGACAAAACACTAGACTTTTAGGGTACTTAATGGGCAGAATTATTTGACAAAAAGGAAAACTACAACATATCATGATATATAGGTTGTACTGTATTTGAAAATACAAATAAACAAACCAATAATAAATAAATAAATAAGAAGCTTGCAGGAAATAGAGCATGCAGTACAATTACTACAAATGTATCAGTAATTAATATTTATTTCTCTTATCTTGAAGTGATATTTTTGTAGTCATTCATCTGGACCTTGAGTCAATAAGGTTTGCTCAAGTGTTGTTTGAAACTTTTGGCCACACCTTTTTAAATTATTGTCAAAACTGAGCCTCGCACAACTATGTAACACTCAAGCAACATTTTTATACACAATTAATAATGTTTTATAATAATATTCCCATTCACACTGACTCATTTTAATATATCTTTCAAACTTTAGTCCGATGGTAATAGTAGACTACCTCTTTTTCTCTCTGTCTCTCACTCTCCGATTGCGTACCTTATCAGAAGAAACCTGATTTAAGCCTATGGCTATTAGCCATTAGCCTTCAGTGTCAGTTGGTGATGACAAATATCTGATTTGTCTGTGATGTGGTGAGTGTATGTGACTCTCATTCTGGAAAGAGAGGGTCAGTGGCAGGACTGATGCTCGGGCAGATATGTGTGTGTGTGGTGGGGGTGTAAGGTGGAATTGATGGATAAGGTTAGCCAAGCTATCAGACAGAAACATCACAATCAAGCCGTCAGCTCAATGCCTCCCTCTCTCTGCTATCTTCCTCTCTTTGATAAACACAGGAATAGGATTACAATTTGGACAGGTCCTGGGGCAACAGGGAAGGACTGCCCAACCCTTTAGGCCTAACAGAACACGCATCACACAGCAAAATAGCTCAAAGAAGCACTCTCTTCTAACAGTTCCACACAGCCTGGGCTCATTGAAGGTCTGTGTATGTGCGTGTTTGGGTCAGGTCATGCTTACATTTTGGGGAGCAAATGTCCCCATCAAGATAGTTTAACCTGAAATAAACTACATTGGGGGAGAGACAAGACTTAATTTAATATTCAATTTTAATAAGCAATAATTAGGCATTTATTGAGTTAAAAGTCTTAGTTTATAGATAGTTGTTAATGAGAATTGGCTCCCAAAACTAAAGTATTATTGAAATAATATTTTAAAAGAAAATCTAAAACACCAATGCAAAGGTTTCTGTGATGGTTACCTTTTAAGGGTACACAAAAATATAATTACTGTAGCCTGCTATAAAAACAATATTAGTTTATTTAGAATATGTGAATATGTAAGTTCTGTACTATGTACATATATATAGGACACCTGCTCTCTCTCTTTATCTACTAAGGGCTCCTTGGGAGGTGTTAATAGAAAACGTGCTTAATTAAGTGTGGCTATCCAACTTGTATTTTCAATTTTGTTTTAATTATCATCATATTCCTAGCTTTAGGTAATCACTGGCATGTTGTGTCTTTAGAGTAGTTGCGTATTTTTTGTGTCTTTCTCTTTTTCTTTGTGTTTTTGTCATCTGCAAATGTGATCACTGTGTGGTTGAATCAAAGAAATGGCGCAAAACAAAAGACGAACAGAGACAAAAATCCAGATGTGCACCTGAAAAAAAAGATGGCAAAGTTGCAAAATCACTGACTTTTACCACTAACCTCTGACAGCAGTCATGCTGAATCAGTTCTGTTTGTGAACTTCACAAACATACTCACTGCTTCCCTCTAGCCATCACATTATCCCTTTACTGTCTGTGCCCCGTCCAGCATGGGGCCAGCCAGGGTTCCTGTTGTAAATCTATTTGGCAAAAGAGGCATGGTTGCCTACCAGAGTAGGCAAGCCAAAGAAATACCTCATAGTCAAGGAGAGCCTGGCCCAATTGGACAACATCACCCAGTATGTAATTCCCTGAGAGTGTTTGGCACTACCAGGGCTCAACTCAATCAGGTATGTGAGGCCTGAAGGAGGCCCAGCTCATTATCATGCTGGAGTACAGAAGGAATTCCTCCACAGGGGATGAGAAAGAAGCAGGCTTTCTTTGATATGCCCATTCCCACTTGGATGGTGGCACAGAAATAGATGGAATCAGATCAGTACAGCCATTCATCATGGCTACGCTACCAGCCCAATCCTCCTTCACCTCTACCACCCCGGAAGGGATTCAAAGACAGGCATTACAGTTACATATTTTCTATAGTCGTGGCCTAATGGTTAGAGAGTCGGACTCGTGACCAGAAGGTTGCTGGTTCGATTCTGAGGGCCAGCGGGTAACGACTGTGGTGCCCTTGAGCAAGGCACCTTACCCCTACTTGCTCCCCGGGCGCTGCAGTGAATGGGTGTATGTGTGTTCACGACTTGCTGTGCGTGTGTTCACTACTCTCTGGATGGGTTAAATGCAGAGGTCACATTTCGGGTATGGGTCACCATATCTGACTAATAGGTCACTTTCACTTTCACTTCACATTGGGTCTCATTCATTAAAAATTTGTAAATATAAGAGTGATTTGCGCATAAAACTGACATTTCCGAAAACTCTCCTCTGCATTCACAAATACTCCGTAAACATCAGATTTTCCTCTGGATTCCAGTCTTACGTTTGGCACGTTATATTGCATAAATGCATAAAAGACCAATAGGCTTATGCCTAACAATAAATTAATAAATTAACTTGTGTCCACCAAAGCATTTTAGCCAGCTGAAATAATGCCTGGTGCTCTTCTGAAAATAACCAGCTGGTGGCGCTTGAGAGCACTTTGGACGCACTGCGCATTTTTCCAGAGACATGTTGGTTGCTATGATAAAGAATATCCACGGCAGTAACATGTTACAAATATATTATTTTGAAGAGCATTAATGAATATAAAAATGCAATAACCAGCAATGTTAACTTCTTTATTGTTGTGTTGTACAAGTCAATGTACTGTTTGTTTCCCTCTCCTCCACTGTGATTGGACAGCTGTATTAAAAGGGACAGTGACAAGGTCTGCGTTTTACCCAAAGTTAAAGAATAAAAAAATGAACAAAAAAGACAGGGCAAAGGAATTCGTGAAATATCATTATGATAAACAGTGCATCAAAGTGCAGTGTATTTAGTTTGTCAAAAAGAACACAGACCATTTGAATGTTTTATGCACCATTTACACGTGGTAGTAAGCAGGTGTACATTTTTTTCGTACCAACTAAAATTTAGAAAATACTGACATATTTAAGTCAGAACGATTTTACAAACGATTTACAAAAAAAATTGTTCTGCTCCTGTTTCATGAATGAGGTCCATTGTGTGCAATTGCCTGTGAGGCAATTGTGAAAGATGCAGTTGGCCACAGTTGGAGAGCTAATAGGACAACATTCCTCTCACCCACTTACACAACGTTATCTCTACAGCGGGAGGCAGCAATGCATGTGTAACCTCTGTTGTTCACATCACGACCATCAGAGACCACAGGTATGCACGAAAGATCTCAAACTCTACAATCACCAACCGACCACACAACTTCTGTCAGGTCTTATCTAAAACCAGGTCCTTTCTCCCCCATCCAACAGAGAGAAAGATACTATGTCTAACAGGCAGAGCTCTGCACAGCCAATCGTGCATTTGACAAGAGACCTTTTGCTCCTACGTCCCCTGCAATTGCACTTGAATTGTTCTGGTTAGTCTGAGCAATGTGTAGAAGGTCTGCCTGAGCTGGGCATTGACATTTACCTGTGTGTTGTTTTAAATGATTGGGGTGAGGAGTGTTTACCAGTTGTCTATACAGGGAGCAGCATGCTCTTCAGATAAGCTGACATGGCATGCTTTAGGAAGCTGCCTTACACAGAGGATGAGACAAGAACATGAGATATGCTAAGCGAGGGAAACTGGCTGGGATGATCTATTATTGTTAAGCGAGTGTTGGGAGATTAACATATGCACAGGTCTGCTGCTGCTGATGATGTTTGTGCTTTATCTTCCTGTGAAACTCGCCATCAGCTCACTTTTATTCACCAATGACAAATACAGTATGGACAACTTAGCAAATGTTGCAGGATTTCTGCTTGACGCTTAGTAATCACACATGTCAACATCCCAAAGTTCTCAGATGAAAAAAGGCTGAATAGAGTCAAGTGATGTTCCACAAGAGGTAAATGGACAGAGGTTGAATAGAACAAGGAGCAAGGAAGACGGGGAGAAAAAGAGCACAGTTCAAGAAGAGTGTGAGAGAAAAGAAGAGACATGGGAATAAACAAGATATAGAGTTTGACCTCACGATTTTACCAATTTCCACTGGTCGCCTTTCCTTTTTGCCTCTCTCTTCTGCTTTTTTGCCCTCAGCCCTGTGTGGGACCAATCCTTTTTAGAGGGATAAATAGCATTTCTGCGCTTTAACAGCCCCAGTCCCAAACAGTCAGCCAGGATAAATAAAAGGAACTTTACCCATTTATCTCTTGGAGAAAGGAATTCTTATTAGGGTCCGCATAGCCACAGGGTCTTTCCCTCCCTGTCTGCACAGCGTTGGAGATTGTTTGCTTTAAGATGATATTGAGTGCTCACCAGGACAATTACACGCAAAAGACCATAATTCCACCTCCCCCCAACCCACTCATCACAGACCTGTCCCTTCTGTATCCCTGTGCCAGTGTTGCAGGAGATGCATCTGATAAAGCTGTGTGTGTGTGTTGGGGAAGTACAACATGGTGGGGGCAAGTGATAATGGTTGGCTGAATGGTTTGGAATTAAGTATCGTGGCAAAGCGCCTGGAGTCACACACTTGGGGTAGTAATGCAAATGTTTTTTAACCGAGCTCTCTGTCTGGCATAATGATAGCCCTCCAAACAGTATGTATGATGAAACAGAGCGAGGGAAAGATATAAATAAAAATAGCACACCTTCACAGAAAATGACTTTATGTTCCCTTTGGGGATCTTCAGACACACCTTTGTACTTTGCCTGTAGGCTCTGTCTACCCTCCCTCTTTCTCCGTATGATTTTTTTTCATTCGATAAGGCACAAATATTTCTGTGAGGAGCAATACAGGCTGATGAAAATAGAGAGTGGTGGGGTTTAAACAGACCTACCCTCTTTGCCTGCCATGTCAATCTCATTTCAGACTGGTTCAACAGATCAAGATGCTTATTTCCCACAAAAAAAATAGAGAATGGACAAAAAATAGAGAATGGTCAAGAAGAACACATTTCACATTGGTCTCAAAGAGCCACAAGATATAAGGTGTAGTGAAAAAAATGACACAGGATCAAGCGTACACTGTAAAAAAAAGATTCAGCAGCAGCAACTTAATTTTCTAAAATTGACTCAACTTTTAATTTCTGAATTTGTTCATTCAACTAAACATCTTAAGTTATTACTGTCTCAACTAGTTTGTAAGTTGACTTGACAAGAGTATTCGTCACCTCGACTTAAAAACACAGATTGAGTCAATTCAGTAGCAATCATGTTTGCTTTGTCAGCATTTACCACGAGATCTTGTGCAGCACGAAGCTGACTGAAGACGTTCGTCAGCCATGATTGGAAACTTCTCTTAGACTGTCATCAAATCATAAGTAAATGTTTGTTTATATTCACGCAATAACTTGACATAACAATGACATGTGATCTAATTATTTACAGCGTTATGATATAGTCAGCGTACCAGGGATGTGCACAGACATTTTGAGGGGCATGGGCTCAAGTGGAAAAAAGGGCACTTCTCATATATGTTTTAATTTTTTCCAAACAAAATGTTAAATATATTAAAATAACTATTTATATAAATCCCTCACCCAATTGTTTCATGTTGTTTCATTTTCCAACAATGGTCTTCTGTAGAATTCACAAATTTTATCACAAGAACAGGCAACAACAAAGGAAATTAAGCCACAATGTGTATGTTATATGCTAAAGTTTCAAGTATATATTTAGGATAAATGACTGCACAAAGGAAAATGACATATTTTCACTAATAATTTATATATATATATATAATATAATTTATTCTGGACAAGCCAATAAACTGTTTTAATTATTTTGGTGTTACTGGGACACCAACAATGAACTTCACACTATAAACTGAAAAAGGCAGTAGGTGCTAATTTGTTATTTTACAGGACAAAAACCAGCAAAAATAATTAAAAGACACTGCAAAAAATGATTGACAAAATACAAAAATACAGCAGCTTAACTAATTATTATTATTATTATTATTAATACTATTATTGTTGCTATAATTACACTTACTGTTCCACACACGCGCACACACACACACTAATGGTGACAAGAACTTTGTTTCACATTTGAGGGAGGGTGGTTTAGATCTATCAGCATACACAACATATAAAATGGGTAGTTATTAGATGAGGAGTCTGACATCAAACTTATCAAGTTATTGTTTAAGGCGGGACAGTTAATGTACTGTTCAAGTTTGAGATGTTGGTCTAGTTTGCTTTCATGTCTTCTTTTGCTCTAATGGAAAGGAAATTTGGGAGCATTTGTGCGAGTGCACATTTGTTGTGGTGTGGCCTGTTTTCAATATTGTACAGAACGTTCGCTATGCACACGTGCTGTGAGCTACAGTGCCCGTCCCTTCACGTAGAACGCGTTTTCTATTCCGTGGCGCTAACAGTTACTTTACCATCGTTTTTCAATGTAAACACGAGCTAGACGGACGTGTTTGGCCGTTGACGTGCACGTCTTTTGTCGCGTCTCGTCCATGAGCGCTATGCGTTACGGCGCGTCGCGTCAGCACCACGTTGGGAGCGCGCACCGCGCGGCTGAACAGCAGCAGACTTTATGCATTCACGAGCAAACCTCTTCAAAAAGCGATTCAGATTCTACCCATAGCCTATAATGTTGTTAGAGTTAGGAAAGGTAAAATAACTCCTGATTCCTCTGAATGACTTTATCCCCAATTGTTCATGTTAATATTTGTGGTTATGCTAGCATTTACCTGCTATAAGTAATGTAGAATACAAGTGTACACTGTAAAAAAGATTATATTTTAACAGGAAAAAACCTTAATATTTTACTGTATTTTTTTCTTTTTTTTAATTGTATACACATTTTATTAAAATTACAGACAATTATCTGTTAATTAATATCCCAAATATTATTTTACGTGTTATGACAATAATGACAAATTACATGTTTTTCTTGTTTTTGTAGAGAAAAAATACTGTAATATTTATACAGTATTTTTACTGCTTTCTTAAATAACATACAAATTAATGTAAAATTATGATAATTTTCTGTAATTAAATTTGTTGCTCATTATATAAAAGTTTATTTCTATACAAATAATTTAACGTTTTTCTTCCGTATTTTTACAACAGATCTTAGTTTTTTTATTAGTGTGTGCATATTTTTACATTAAAACTTTTTAGCAAACTGTTTCGTTAGGCTACATTTAAACATAATACACAGTCAAAATTACAAAGCTGCACTACTCTTGAGGTTGGAACTTTCATGTTTCCTGAAAGTGATATGACAGCCCCGTTGAAAAAAAACAGCATATGCTGGTTAGGTATGCTTTGAAGCATGGTAGCTGGTTTAGGCTGATCATGTGCTGGTCCTTAGCAAGCAACTAGCTCCTTCTCAGGACCAGCTCATAACAAGTCAGCACCAGCTTAAATCAGTTCATGACCAGCTAAGGCCCAGCTGGTTGCATAAAGCACCTTAAGTGTAATTTTGCCTTAAGTGTGTCCTTAAGTATACCTTAAGTTTTACTTAAGTTATTCTCCTATTGTCTTCTGTAAAGGGAAATCACCTCTTAAGTGTCATACTTAAGTGTAAAACTTAAGGTGCTTTATGCAACCAGGCCCCACACATGACCAGCTCAAACCAGCTACCATGCTTCAAAACATACCTAACTACAGTAGCATATGCTGTTTTTTTCAACAGGGAGACAAAGCACATGGCAGTAAACCTGACAATAGTTGCAATAGTCTAGCCATCAAAAACATTATTAATGATAACCATTAATAAATTCACCTTTTCCCATATCATGAATGGCTATGGCCTAACCACTACAGTCCATACATTAAACCTGGTTAGCTCAGAGAGAAAAACCTTAAAGACAGGAGAATGGACTGATTTAAAACTGATTTGCAGTTAAATAAACAAGAAAACAAACGTAATCAGTATAGAACTTCGGAAAATCAAGAGAATCATTCTAGGACAATACATCGAGCTGTAAGTTACCATAATGTTAATACATTTAGTAATGATCTTTTCATATAGGCCTACAGTATGTCATAAGCATCTTGTTTGCTCTTTTGTTATTTTGTAAAGTAGTGGCTGCATTTTTGTTGATTGTCGTCAGCCCTAATTTTGTTTCATGTAATGGCACTGAAACATTTTATATTTGTGTGCCTGTTTTTTAGAAACCACTTCCAAGCACCAACATGTGTGTAAGCATACAGATATGTATTCATTAAACTTGTACATACATTAGTTAATTTTATTCATATCTTCATATACTGCAATGAAAACATCTGACCAATTAAATATATAGCAACATTCAAATAAAACTAAACACGTTTATTTTCTTTTAAAAACAACCTATCTTAACTATAGCTGTTGTTACTACACTTGCTATTGGTAAACAGATGTCATTGGTTGACTCCCTGTGCTGCTTTGAGCACGATTGGTTAATTGACTTCATTCAGGAAACTAGCCAATTAGAGCTGTTCGCGCCCTTCACTGTTCATTTTGAATACGCGAGGAAGTTGATGTCTGTCAGTTAGTTTCAGTAGTATTGATGGTCCAGTTATATGTAAACAGCGCTGGAGACAGAAGTCGTGTGGAAGTTGCAGGCTGCTGGAGAATAATCACACGCATTACAGCTTTACCAGCGACCAGCAGAAGGTAAAAACTTGTTTTTGTCTGTGTGATGCTAATCGCGATTAGCGATATTAGCACTAACTTCAATGCTATAACATTCTACATAATATTGAGTTAAGTAATCTTCCTCTTCTCACACGTGTTTTTCTTTAAGTACACAGAAATATATGTAAGATTTGCCTGGGCAGTAAGGTTACGGTTTCAGCACCACCGGCCACGCCCCCCATGTCGTCACCGCCAGCTCGCTTCACCCGTTCCCTCTCCCCGGAGTTCTGAACTCAGTTTCCCAGCATGCACCGCACATCCACCATTTTTGATTAGTCCACACCTGCATCACATCATCAGGATTCTATTTAAGTTTGCACCTTTTTGTTCTTCCCTGTTCAGTCTTGTTGTCTTCACTGCAATTCTTTACCCCGATAAGTATACTTACCTGTTTTTGAAATACTTACCTGTTTTTGGATATTCCTGTTTTTGAAATACTTACCTGTTTTTGGATATTCCTGTTTTTGAAATACTTACCTGTTTTTGGATATTCCTGTTTTTGAAATACTTACCTGTTTTTGGATATTCCTGTTTTTGAAATACTTACCTGTTTTTGGATATTCCTGTTTTTGAAATACTTACCTGTTTTTGGATATTCCTGTTTTTGAAATACTTACCTGTTTTTGGATATTCCCGTTTTTGAAATACTTACCTGTTTTTGGATATTCCCGTTTTTGAAATACTTACCTGTTTTTGGATATTCCCGTTTTTGAAATAAACTCCTTTTTCTTATCTACCTCCGTGGTGTGCTCTCCGTCTACCAGAACCCTGACAGAAACTTTTGGAAAATAAGAGGATTTTTGAAAATTAAGGTTTATTTTTAATTTAGTCCTGCCCTGAGCAAGTTATTTCACTAAAGAAATGTTAACATATAGTTCACACTAAAGACTAATAACAGAATTTCTAAAAATAGCCCAGGGCAAAAGTTTACATGCCCCTGATTCTTAATGCTGTATGATGTTACCTAAACAATCAATGACAGTTTTTATGTTTAGTCATAGTTTAAAGGTTTCCTGTTTGTCATGAGTCATTAGACTGTCCACTGGTCTTCAAAACAATCACCCAGGTCCTCCACAATCTTTGCTTTTTCAGCATTTCTGGATATTTGACTCATGTCCAGCAGTAACTGTATGATGTTGAGATTCCTCTGTTTACATCGAGGACAATCAAGAGACTCATACACAACTATTACAATAGATGGAAACATCCAGTGCTGCCAACAGCTTTTTCCAGATTCTGCAAGGGTGTGTAAACTTTTGAGCACAACTGTATATGCTTAATACTGTAATAACATCCACGTACAGTTAAACATTTACATAATTTGTGAAAGAAACATTGTCTATTCCTTTAAACTGGTGACTTGCTTTGCTGATTTAATGATGGAAGTTATAAGACTTACATTTAAGTTAGCATTGCAACTTGTAACTTGTTTTCTAACAGTATACTCTGTATTCACATTGCCATAATGTATAATGATGGCACATTTAGTCCTTTGTCTACTACATTGCATATTGCCACAGTCTCATTGACTTTTTTGTGGTATATTTTTACTTATGGTATGATTTACTTATTCTGACAGTTTGATGTTTGTCCAAATATACTATCAAAACTTTCTCCAATATCTATTTGTGACCCAGTGTAAATGTTTTCAACACAACTTGACACTGTTTTGTATTTCTCCAGGATTAAAAGTTTGTTTTATAAGAATTTGATGAATGTATTGTATGGTGATGTACTTATTATTTACTTTATTATATTCAACCATTTGTTTAAAGCGTATACTGTAATTCTGTACTGTAAAGAAGTTAATCTTTGTGTATTCCGAGTGTACTTTTACAAATTATGGTGATTGTGTTCATGATTAATATTTTTACCTAAAGAAAATGTTATTCTACAATCCTAAACATGTTTTTCATTTTATTGACAGTATCTGACTAGTAATTCATGGACAATATCTGTAAAGTTACAGAATATTAAGTGCATTTACTGTATTTGACTGAAAAAATTCAGGAAAGAAACTGTAAAATAACAGTGTTTTTCTGCAGAACATTAGTACTTTCACATATTTTAAGGAGGTTTATCATTATAATTCAGAAAAAAAAGCATAAAATAACATTTTTCCGTAAAACCTTATGTGCAGTCACTTTATTGAAGGTGTTTGATCGTAAAAATTGTTTCCCTGTGAAACATTTAAAGAAAAATTACGTAAATGTAATGTTTTTCCCCATTATTTGATTTACGGAGTTTCATCTTAATTTTATGGTTTTTGTTTGGCAGCCGCTGCTGCCAGTGATTTGACCGTACGATATTTTTTTTACAGTGTAGTAATAACCCAGCTAAAACAGTATGTTCTGACGACGTCGCCAGTCTTCATTTGGTCATGGTGACATTACTTTGTGATCACGTTCTGACGACGTCTTGGCAGCATTCCATTTCTTAGAATGTTTGCTTACGTTCCAGAAACGTCCTAGCCACGTCCTCAAATAACGTTGTGATTAGTTCCCAGAACGTTGCAGGCTGTTTTTTTTAAATAACCAGAAAATAGCGTTCCCTGATGGTTATTTTTGGTCATTTTTGCAACCAGAAAATAACCAGAAAGTAACGTTTGCTGATGGTATGTATTGGTTATTTTTTTGCAACCAGAAAATAACCAGAAAACAACGTTCCCTGATGGTTCTTTTTTGGTTATTATTTTGCTACCAGAAAATAACGTTACCTGATGGTTCTTTTATGGTTATTATTTTGCAACCAGAAAATAACGTTCCCTGATGGTTATTTTTTAATGGTAAAAATAGTCAAAACTGGTAAACGTCAGTAACGTGCAATACAGAAATTATAAGATCACATTAACACATGTTATACTGACCAAATGAAATTAATAAATGTGCCCTTTAATGGCTGAAAATAATAAACTAGTTAAGCTAAATGAAAATACAATCATATATATACATGTGTAATTCTTTAGTGTGGTTGTCTGTTACTGTATGTGTGTGCGCTCGAGCACGTGCATTCTCCGCTCTGCCGCGCACTCCTGTCATTTAAAATTGAACGGTCATTTCGTTCCTCACCCACTAACACATTAGTTTAGCGGTTTATTTACTTTATTTTTTATTTAAAAACGTACAGATTTGAGAGTAAACTTATATTTTAGTTATTTTCGATTGATTTGACACATCTAAATCAACAGACCATAATGTAAGGACTGAAACTCAGGGCTTTTGATTATCTAAAGACGGAGCCGCGATATACTTCTGTGGTGAGACAAGAATATTGTTAGCCTGAAGATAATTTAATTAGCTTTAAATATTGTGTTGAAGTCATTGGTTATTTTATTTCAATAGGGTGACCATATGAGCCATTTCTCCCGCATGCGACCTTGCCTTGATTTGGGCGCATCTTCCGGGAGTCGGAAGTTTGTCAACAGCATACGTCATCGAGGTTCTCACATTTTAGTAAAAAAAAGAATCATACAATTAAAATGTAACATCGCTTCAGACGTATAATCATTGTAGTTCATTGTAGTCATTCTTACCTTGAAATATATGTAACCGGGTCACAAAGTTAATGCTAGAAACCTCTGAAACTAATAGATCCCTCGGAGGGGTATGGGTTATCCGATCCTTTTTAGTCGCTGGTAGAAATGTTACGCTGGCCCTTTAAGAGGTGATAATGAGCTGAGGAGTCTTGCTCTTGTGTTCCTCCGGTGAGCAGCGCGGTTGATCAGGCGGCTCGAACAGTGCTCGCGTGGTAAAGGGATACTTTTGAAGAGCGTAAGTGACTCAATGTTATAAAATCAGTGTAAAATTCGAGCGTATTGTGTGTTTAACTTGCGGTACCAGCATTAATATGTGGTTATTTTGCTGAATTAAGAGGGGAGAAAGTGTTTCATAAGGCCCTCGTGTGTGTGCTCCAGGAACCGCGAGACACATCGAGAGTGAGTGTTTTTAATTTGTTTATTTCTCTTGTAAGAAAACTGTTTGTTGGTCTTGTGTATGCATGTTCTGTGGGAATGTGTACAAAATGGTGTAATCTGAATGTAATCGGGTTCTAAATGTTCATACGGAGTTTTGTACTTTGTCTGCTATGCTATATACAGGAAAGAGGCGAGTTTGTCACATGCTGTGTTAGTGTGTTGTGCACCAGCGTGAAGAAACAACAGAGAGTTGTTATTAATTCATTTGTATGGTTGTGTAATATGCTTGTGTACAATGTTGTGTACAGTGTTACTGAAGCAATTATTAGTTAAATGGGGAATTCGTGTTTAACATGTGCGTAATATATCGACCATTCTGAAGAGTTGAATATGTTGTGGAGATTTTACTTTCATGTATTTCTGATGGAATTGCAGCAGCTTACTTTTTGTTTTAACACTCTTGTGTTTGTTTATTTTCCAGCAGGCTGCTACCGTTGTCTATGTTAGCCGTACATTATTCGATTGTTGTAATCCACGCCCTCTCTCTGATTCCCAAATTGTACCAAAATTAACGCTGCACAGATTAAAGTGTAGTCTGGAATAAAAGACCCCATTTTGACTTTTCATCCTGTGTCCGGTGCCATTGCTTTTGCACGGACCTGGCCACAGAGATTCTTGGTACCAGGAGTGGGGTTCCATTGATTGCTTTTTGGGTGACAGTCCCAAAAGAGGGAGTTGGAGCATCATAGACAACGGTAGTGGTAAAGAGGAGGTCAAAGCCATCGCCAAAGAGGATCAACAACGGGGTGTGACGTGTCTGGAGAGCCTGTGGGAGAGCCAGCGACCAGCTTTCAGCAACGCAGGAGGGTGTTTACACGGTTGTTACGCTCAGTGGCAAGAAGGCTAAAAGAAACCTCATCTTCATACTGCAGTGACTGTTTCAGGACTGTGCCTTTTAAGGTAGAGACATTACAAAAGGATGGACCAGGACCAAAATGAGCCAGCTGCTCGGGCTGGAACCAGCCATGACATGGACAGTGTTGATGCTGTCGACTCCGGTGATGGAGGTAATCCAGTAGCACAGCTGCAGTCACAAATTTTTGAGCTTGGTCAAAAACACGACCAAGTAATGTCTGCCCTGTCCAATTTAAGTAATGTATCAACCAGGTCTTATGTGTACATTCCAAGGGAACGTCAAATTGTACCATTCAGTGGTGATCTTGCTAAAGATGGTCAGACCGTCGATGAGTTCATTGATGAGGTTGAACGAGTAATCAGAGTAAGGGGTTTAAATCCTGATGATCAAGTAGATTTCATTCTTTCTCATTTAAGAGGTTCAGCCTTAGATGAGGTCAAGCTGTGTATGGGGGGAGGTGCAAAACCACCTCAAGATCTGTTTTCATATTTGAGGGGAGCTTTTAGGGAGAAACGTACCACCCCACAGCTGTTGCATGCTTTCTATGCACGCAAGCAGTTAGAGGGAGAAGATTTTCGTGATTATTCTCATGCACTCTCTCAGCTTCTCAACTCTGCTCTCCAGCAGTCGGCGAATGGTGTTGCTGACCCTCAGCTAAACTTAAGAGACCAGTTCATAGAAGGTGTCAGAGACGGAGCCCTGCGTAGAGAATTGCGCAAGATGGTCAGGGAAAAGCCTCAGTCCACTCTGTTTGGTGTTCGTGAAGAGGCTATGCTGTGGGTTGCGGAAGATCAACCCCGTGCTTCTAATGTGGCCAGGAATCGAGGTATTGTGAGTTCAGGTTCTGAGATGTCAGAGCAGTCAAACCCGGCTAATGCTGAGCAAAGTGACGTTGCTGTGACCTTGCAAGAGGTAGTCCAGATGATCGCTCAACAGGGTAAAGCTATTGGGGAACTCACCAATGCAGTTCGTGAACTGGCTGTACAAAAAAGCTCGAGTAACAATCAGGGTGGGAAGCCAAAATTTAAGCCCAAGTATACCGATGATGGCCAACCCATCTGCTTAAAATGTGAAGGAGTGGGACATATAGCTAGACAGTGCAACATAACACATAATTCCAGAGGCCAGTCCACTACTGCTACAGGTCCTGCGGTACAGGGAAACGGGGTCCCTCCATTGCGGTGAGCCGAGCGATGCGAGGAAAACCAGAAGGCTCGTCATGTAACCCCTTAACCAAAGAACGTTTTCTGGAGCGTGCAGTTGGGAAGTGCCCTGAAGTTGACATTCACATTGGTGGTGTTCCAGTCAGATGCCTACTAGACACAGGTAGTAATGTGAGTACTTTAGCAGAAAGCTTCTTCCGAGAGCACCTCCATGGGGAAGACCATGACCTTCATTGCACTGCTAAGTGGCTAAGGATAACTGCAGCAAATAAGCTACCCCTGCCCTATTTGGGGTATGTTGAATTGGACATTGAAGTGATGGGTTTAACTGTACCCGAGTGCGGATTCCTGATAATTCGTGACGGTGATACTGCAGAGCCAGACTCAACTACCCCGGGTATCATAGGCATGAACATCGCTCAACGATGCAGACAGCTGGCACTCACAGAGTTTGACACCACCCTAGAAGGAAAGCTTGACTCTGTGTGGCGAGAGGCCTTTCATCGAGTACAGGAAGTAGAGATGGTCAGGACACTGTCAGCCGCCAGAGTAACGGGCCATAACAAAACACATGTCCCAGCATCTTCTGTAGCCACAGTCTACGCCAGAGTAAACAAGCGAGCTCTTGACCCCGGTTCTTGGCTGTTGTTGGAACCAGGAAGCACACCACTGCCAAGTGGATTGATTCCCCTGCCCACCTTAGTGTCATCATGTAATCGAGTGTTTCCAGTTCAAGTCGTGAACTTTTCCCAGGAGGATGTTTGGCTTCCTACGAAAGCTCGACTCGGAATACTTCATCCATGTCAGTGTGTTGAGAATAATCCCTATGAGGTGAGATTTCAGCGCATCTCCATCGATCAGGAAGAAGTGACCATGGAGCGGAAAGTTGAAGCAGAGTCTGACTCTGATCTAAAGGATCTCTTAAATAAACTGCGTGTAGGAGGCACCCCGGAACAGCAAACCAGGCTAGGGGCATTACTTAGACAATATGTGGATGTGTTTGCAGTTCATGATGAGGATCTGGGGTACACCGACCTGGTGAAGCACAAGATTCCCTTGATGGACGACACTCCTATCTCTCAGCCTTACCGCCGCATACCACCTACCCAATTCGAAGAAGTCAGAGAGCATATCTCTGGACTGCTTAGGAAGGGTGTGATACACGAAAGCTGTAGCTCTTATGCTTCCCCAGTCGTGTTGGTACGCAAGACTGACGGGAGTTTGAGGCTGTGTGTGGATTATAGGAGACTAAACTCTAAGACCAAACGTGACGCTTTCCCATTGCCACGTATAGATGAGAGCTTGGATGCGTTGGGTGGAGCCCAGATGTTTTCAACAATAGATCTTGCTAGTGGGTACCATCAAGTTGCAGTTGACGAGAAAGACAGGCACCGGACAGCATTCATCACGCCGTTCGGGCTATATGAATTCAGACGTATGCCCTTCGGGCTTTGCAATGCACCCGCCACATTCCAGCGCCTCACGCAGGCTGTCATGAGTGACTTGGTTTTCCAAATTGTGCTCATCTACTTGGACGACCTGTTGGTGTACTCATCCACTTTCGACGAACATCTAGTGAGGCTGGAAACTGTGTTTAAAAGGTTGAGAGAAACAGGGCTTAAAGTGAAAGTGGAGAAGTGTCATTTTCTGCAGCCTGAAGTCCGGTTCCTGGGACATCAAGTTTCAGCACGAGGTGTGAGTACGGACCCGGAGAAAATCAATGCAGTCCGTGAGTGGCCGACTCCTAGTACACTGAAGGAGCTTAGATCATTCCTGGGATTCTGCAGCTATTATAGAAGATTCATTCAGAGCTTCTCCCAAATAGCTGGGCCATTGCACGATGTAGTGAATGTGTGCCTTCGAGAGACAAGGCCGGGCAAGGCATCTGAGGTGTTTAAGAGTGTTTGGACCTCTCAGTGCAGTATGGCTTTTGACCAACTCAAAAACCAGCTGACTAGTGCACCTACTTTGGGTTATGCTGACTTTAGCCTACCTTTTGTGATCGAGACGGATGCCAGCAGTCTTGGGTTGGGTGCCATCTTGTACCAGTACCAGCAAGGTCGAAGAACCGTGATAGCCTTTGCAAGTAGGAGGTTACGAGGAGCAGAAAAAAATGATCATAACTACAGCAGCATGAAGCTGGAGTTGTTAGCACTGAAGTGGGCGGTCACGGAGAAGTTTCGGAGTTACCTTCTTGGGTCCAAGTTTACCATTCTAACGGACAATAATCCCCTTTGTCACCTCAACACCGCTAAACTAGGCGCTGTTGAACAGCGATGGGCTGCTCAGCTCGCGGTTTTCGATTTTGGTGTCAAGTACCGCCCTGGGCGATGCAACACAGCAGCTGACGCCCTGTCCAGGAGACCAGGACCCGATGAACCTGAGCCTGAAAGTGAGGACACAGAGTATGATGGCTGCCTGGCAATCTGTAACTCCCTTAGGACAGGAACGGCTCTGGGACCAGACTTGTTGGTAGCAGGAGTTGAGGGCAGTAAAGTCAGACTGTTACAGGCTTCGTTGGCTGAGGAGGATAATGTGGAATGTGAGAACACCCCCACTTTGCCAGGATATTCGAACGACGAACTCCGACAGTTTCAGGAGGCTGATCCCACCCTCAGTGTGTTTGAAAGATTCTGGAGCCAGAAAAGGAAACCTACCCGCCAGGAGAAACTAGGGCTGGCTAAACCTGTGCAGTGTCTCCTGAAGCAATGGCAGAAGATAAGAGAAAAGAATGGCCTCTTATACCGGGTAATTGACGATGTCCAGGTTGGAGAGTGTCACCAGCTGTTGATACCCACCTGTCTGACTCACCAAGTCTTGAAGAATGTCCACGATCAGATGGGACATCAGGGTATAGAAAGGACCCTGTGCCTGTTAAAGCAGAGATGTTTCTGGGGAGGGATGTAAGGGGACGTGGAACAGTGGGTGAAGAGGTGTCAGCGCTGTGTCCTAGCAAAGATGCCACAGCCCAAGATTAAAGCGCCCTGGACATCCTTTTTGGCCTCCCGACCACTGGAGGTTGTGGCGGTAGATTTCACCACACTTGAACCAGCCACAGATGGACGGGAGAATGTCCTAGTAGTGACTGATGTGTTCACTAAATTCAGTCAAGCATTTCCTGCACGTGACCAAAAAACCGAAACCACTGCAAAGATTCTACTCAGGGAATGGTTCCTGAAGTATGGAGTGCCGCAACGCTTGCACTCCGACCAGGGCAGAAACTTTGAAAGTGCTGTTATCACAGAACTCTGCCGGCTATATGGGGTTAAGAAGACTCGCACGACACCTCACCATCCCCAAGGAAATCCTCAGTGTGAGAGGTTTAACAGAACTCTCCACGACCTCCTGAGGTCTCTTCCACCTGAAAAGAAGCGCAGGTGGCCTGAACACTTATCTGAGCTTGTGTATGCATATAATGTCACACCACATTCCTCCACTGGGTACTCTCCATATTACCTGTTATTTGGTATCCAGCCACATCTGCCGATTGATGCTCTATTGGGCCAGGAACCTGCAACAGAGAATGGATCTGACTGGCTAAAGGTACACCAGGAACGACTTCGAGAGGCACATTCCCGAGCGAAGGAGTATGCTGAAAGGAAGGCTGCTGAGAGGACGGCACAGCAAGAAGGAAAGGTATATTGCCCTGCCGTAGAGGTTGGACAACATGTATACCTGCGACATCGGCCGCCTGGAAGAAACAAGATTCAGGAAGCTTGGGCGCCCACACTGTACAGAGTCTCAGAGGTTCAGAGATCAACATACACGGTGGAGCCTATTGAAGGAGGCCCAATAAAAAGGGTGCATAGATCCAACCTCCGTCCCTGTGGAAATCCAGTCCCCGTGCCCAGACCAAGGAGTCAGAAACCCCCTGAAAGAGAATTACATACTCGAGTTTCTGAACCCGAGATGCCCTCACTAGAGGCAGAATGTGTTCTGGTGGAGGAAGTTACATGTCCAAGAGAGATGCAAGCAGTAACTCTACCATCAGAGGATCCTGAACAGCCAGTTTTCGAGCTTGAAGCCTGCCTGGATGAGGAGGTAGAGGAACCTGCTCAGAGTAATATGTGCTCTGGACCAGGAAGTCATGTGGAACCTGAGGACACCCTGAATGTGCAGCCAGCATCGATAGAGCTTGGGAATGAAAGTATCCACTTACCTGCTGAAAGTCCACAGTTGAGGCCTGTGCCAATTCCTAGAAAGAAGTGCCACGAGTGCCTTGTAAAAGTGCCTTGCCCTACACCACGTAGAACGCCAAGAGCGAGTGCAGGGGTACACGGTAACCCAAACAGATTACCCAAGACGGCTTGCAATGCAGTGACCTTTACTCCTGATGTGCTTTCCCAAGTGTTGGCGGGCATGGTGCTGTATACGTCCGGGAAGCTGCAAGGAGGGCTAGATGATGAGTGTTTATAGTCACCGAGGACGTTGACTACCAGCAGGGGAGAGTGTAACCGGGTCACAAAGTTAATGCTAGAAACCTCTGAAACTAATAGATCCCTCGGAGGGGTATGGGTTATCCGATCCTTTTTAGTCGCTGGTAGAAATGTTACGCTGGCCCTTTAAGAGGTGATAATGAGCTGAGGAGTCTTGCTCTTGTGTTCCTCCGGTGAGCAGCGCGGTTGATCAGGCGGCTCGAACAGTGCTCGCGTGGTAAAGGGATACTTTTGAAGAGCGTAAGTGACTCAATGTTATAAAATCAGTGTAAAATTCGAGCGTATTGTGTGTTTAACTTGCGGTACCAGCATTAATATGTGGTTATTTTGCTGAATTAAGAGGGGAGAAAGTGTTTCATAAGGCCCTCGTGTGTGCTCCAGGAACCGCGAGACACATCGAGAGTGAGTGTTTTTAATTTGTTTATTTCTCTTGTAAGAAAACTGTTTGTTGGTCTTGTGTATGCATGTTCTGTGGGAATGTGTACAAAATGGTGTAATCTGAATGTAATCGGGTTCTAAATGTTCATACGGAGTTTTGTACTTTGTCTGCTATGCTATATACAGGAAAGAGGCGAGTTTGTCACATGCTGTGTTAGTGTGTTGTGCACCAGCGTGAAGAAACAACAGCGAGTTGTTATTAATTCATTTGTATGGTTGTGTAATATGCTTGTGTACAATGTTGTGTACAGTGTTACTGAAGCAATTATTAGTTAAATGGGGAATTCGTGTTTAACATGTGCGTAATATATCGACCATTCTGAAGAGTTGAATATGTTGTGGAGATTTTACTTTCATGTATTTCTGATGGAATTGCAGCAGCTTACTTTTTGTTTTAACACTCTTGTGTTTGTTTATTTTCCAGCAGGCTGCTACCGTTGTCTATGTTAGCCGTACATTATTCGATTGTTGTAATCCACGCCCTCTCTCTGATTCCCAAATTGTACCAAAATTAACGCTGCACAGATTAAAGTGTAGTCTGGAATAAAAGACCCCGTTTTGACTTTTCATCCTGTGTCCGGTGCCATTGCTTTTGCACGGCCCTGGCCACATATAACGGCTGCTTTTATAAAATTAAACCTGAAATAATAAACCTCGATGACGTATGCGGTCGACAAATGCGACTCCCAGAAGACGCATCCAAATCCTGGCAAGAAATGGCTCATGGTCACCCTAAAATATCTATAATGTCTGATGTTGATGTAGGCCTACACACTGTGTACTTTTTTTAGAAATTATATACTGTGCCGTTTAAATCGAAAATTAGGGTACTTCAGTAATGAAAAAGGAATTATTAGGCTAAAAGAATAATCTAATGCATTGATTTCATCCTCCATATTGTGTGGGATGATGTATTTGACCTATTTTAATTAGATTAGACAAGCGATGGATAAAAACACAGTATGGATGTATTCATTACTGAAGTGTAGTAAGGCCAAACGGACACAAGAAAAATATTTTAGGCTAACATTCTGGGAACGTTCACCTAACGTTAGTTTCTGGTTCCCAGAAAGTTTTTTTAAGGTTTGTTTTTGGTTGTCTGTACGGAAATAAAACGTTAGTTTCATGGTTTCTATAACGTTAGGGGAACGTTTAGGGCAGGAGTCTTCAACTAAAATCGCTTGAGGTCCAGTAAACGAACCCTCCTTACCAGCCGAGGTCCGGAGAATTAAATACCTAAAAACATGAATTCATGGTTTTTGGCAGACCAAAGAAATAAACATGTCTTTTCATATCTATACGACGGCACTACGATGTCTGACAACAATATAATGAAGGAAAATGTGCAAAATGCCCTAATCTCTAAACCTATACATTCATTTCAATATTAACAACTTTAAAAGAAAACTAATGTGTTGTTTTCTGCTGAACTGAGATTAACAAATAGCAGCATCAAGCTGTGACTGAACATCCTCTGATAACATTTTCAGCTCTTCTTGTGGCTGTTGCAGCTGAATGGGGGGTTTGTTTAATATTTTCTTTTAGTTCATGTCTTTATTTTCCTTCTAAAAGTGTTTCACACACAGCCTCCACGCACTCTTTTACTATTTTCCCATCAGTAAAGGGCTTGTTATGTTTTCCTAAGATCCACTGTATTCTTAGGGAACATTCATATGCAGGTTGTTGGGCGGTAAGTGAGTGAGGGAGGACCCGTGTAGATCGCTACTACCGGGCTTTGAGCTAATATATTTTCCGTGTCCTTACCTAGGACTGCTGCGGGCAAGTTTCTTCATAGTGTCTCTGTCTAATTTCATAATGCCGTTTAAGGTTTCCACTTTTGACAACCGCAACAGACTCTGAGCAAATGAGACAAACCGGTCTTGTGCATGTCGATACAGGAAGAATAAATGCAAATCTCTCGAGCCATTCATCTTGGAAAACATGGTTTTCAGCATCAACTTTTCTAACTTTTGAAAAGGACATTGTTTTTCAGTCACTGAGAGCTACGTCTGCGCGCTGTGCAGCGAGTCTGTCTCTATGTCTCGGCTCTCTTCACTCATCGACTTCTGAACGTAGCAACAGTGCGCGCCACATATGTTAACTGTCCGTGGCGCCATAGGACCCAAACTGCTACTGAGCAGACCTTGATGTGCCTGGTATAAATTTGATTGCATTAGAATATAATGTGGCGTTCATTTATTTATTATGTCAAAAGGCTTTGGGTCCAGACGGACGCATCTCGCGGTCCGCATTCGGACCGGAGTCCGCTAGTTGGTGACCCCTGGTTTAGGGGATTCTGTTTATACTGCGGCAAAGCAGGCCACTTTGCCATCAATTGTCCGCTAAAAGCCAAGGCCCACCAGTAGTCCGGAGAGTGCTGGTGGGCGCCCTCTCCTATCAACCGCAACTTACTCCCTCTCCGACTTCTGTTCCGGGGATCTCCCACTCTGGACACGCCCTCCTCGACTCTGGGGCCGAGGGCAACTTTATCAGCATGGCTACAGCTCGCGAATGGGGAGTTCCCGCCGTTCCTCTCGTCCCAGCCTGCGGAGGCCTAGATGCTCGCGGGCAAACTTTTCTCCACCATCACACACGTCACACCCTGTGTAAGTCTATTTATTTCTGGGAATCACCATGAGAGTATTGTGCTGTACATGCTCAATTTCCCTGGTAACCATGTTGTTCTGGGACATCCTTGGCTTGTACAGCACAATTCTCACGTGGATTGGGGGAATAACTCTGTTTTAGCGTGGAGCCATTCGTGTCATGTATCTTTTCTTGGCCCTGCCGCGTCTCCTCTCTCTGTTTCGTGTGATTCGCAGGTGCAGCCCACAGACCTGACCGGTGTCCCGGTGGAGTACCATGATCTCGGCACAGTCTTCAGCAAGTCCCAGGCCACCTCTCTTCCTCCACATCGCTCCTACGACTGCGCCATTAACCTCCTCCCGGGCACTTCTCCGCCAAAGGGCCGCCTTTATTCCCTGGCAGGTCCTGAGAGAGAGGCCATGGACAAGTGCATTTAGGAGTCTCTCCTGTCAGGTCTCATACGTCACTCGTCATCCCCTGTGGGTGCAGGGTTTTTCTTCGTTCAGAAGAAGGACAGCTCCCTGCGCCCCTGTATTGATTATCAAGGTTTGAATGACATCACTGTAAAGAACAGGTACCCCTTACCTCTCATGTCACCTCTCAACTTTATTTATATAGCGCTTTTTACAATTTTCATTGTTTACAAAGCAGCTGTACATGAGACATATTGACTATAAGCAAAACAATTAAAGTTATACCTTTAAAAACAAGAAAAAGGTGAAAACACAGAAGACAGACATACCGACACACACACAATATGCACACGTACTATCACACATAGACATAGACACACACACGGATGCAAACACACACACACACACACACACACACACACACGCACACACACACACACACACAGTCAAGCACGCACATAGACACGCACACACACAGACACGCACTCACGCACAGTGAAAGCACACATTTAAGATAAAGGAGAGAGAAACAGAAGTCAAATATTAAACAGACTATAAATACCTATATTCAATATTAATTAAGTAAAACTTTAAAATTCTAAAGCAGCCCCCCCGGCAAAACAGTATGCAAATGGTGGCGAGGAACCCAAAACTCCAATAGAGAAAAAAAAACCCAGGAGAACCCAGGAGAATTCCAGTTCCCCTCTGGCAAAAGCTGCTGCCTCTGCATAAACTCAACAGTGCTTGCACAACAAGGCTAAATAAAAATAAATTATAAGGTAAATTATAGATTTAAGATTATCATTAATAATCTAATAGCATTTGAAATTTTGTGGTCAAGATGTGTCAAGTGACCGCGTCCTTCTTTATCCAGCTCTATCATCTCAGCTCTTGTCAGGTCTCCGCTCTACCATCAGGTCAGGCCATGAACTGCATCCTGCTCGCTGTGGTAACCTTGGAACAATGAGACAAGACTGGCTGAGAGTAGAGTACTGTTCTGCACTCTTTGATGCAACAAGTACATCAGTTGTGTTTTTGGTTCCGGTTGATTTAACTAGTGCAGCCTAAACCCTCAGAAGATTTATATTATGGAGGTGTAGTGTATGCAAGATTAAAAAGATGAGTCTTTAGTCTAGATTTAAACTGACAGAGTGTGTCTGCCTCCCGGACAGTGCAGGGAACACTATTCCAAAGTTTAGGCGCTAGATAGGAAAATGATCTACCACCTGCACTTGATTTTGAAATTCTAGGTATTACTAACTGATAGGACGCCTGAGAGCGTAATGCACATGAAGGACTGTAATACAAGAGGAGTTCACTCAAGTACTGAGGAGCTAAACCATGTAGGGCTCTATAGGTAATAAGCAAAATTTTAAAGTTAATGCGATGCTTTATATGTAACCAGTGCAAGGTTGACAGAACCGGGCTAATATGTTCATACTTTTTTGTACATGTAAGAACTCGAGCAGCCTCGTTTTGGACTAGTTGGGGTTTTTGTAATAAGCCTGCAGGGCAACCACCTAACAGTGCATTACAGTAATCTAGTCTTGATGTCATGAATGCATGAATGAACTTCTCTGCATCTGATAGTGACAGCATATGACGTAGTTTAGATATATTCTTAAAATGGAAAAATGCAATTTCACAGGTGTTGGCCACGTGGCTGTCAAATGACAGATTACTATCGAATAGAACTCCAAGATTCTTAGCTGACGATGAGGCTTTTATAGAACATCTGTCAATAGTTAAGCAGTATTCTTGGTTGTTACGTATGGTATTGGTTTTCGGTCCAATAAGTAACACTTCTGTTTTGTCCGAGTTCAGTAATAAAAAGTTGTTACTTATCCAGTTTTTTATATCACCTATGCATTCCATTATTCGATGGAAATGCTGTGTTTCAATTTTCAATTCAATTCAATTTTATTTATATAGCGCTTTTCACAATGCGCATTGTTCCAAAGCAGCTTTACAGGAGCAAATAAGAAAAACACAGAAAGGTAAAACACAGCACAGTGCATGGTGTTTATAGACCAAGCAAGATCATTATAATAAATAATATCTAATAAATAAATGAATAAATAAATAAATGCATGCTCCCGGTGAGCAAGCCAACACTGCACTGCTCTGCTGTGGCGAGGAACCCAAACTCCAATGATGAATAATGGAGAAAAAAAAACCTCGGGAGAAACCAGGCTCAGCCGGGAGGGCCAGATCTCCTCTGACGTGTCATGGCTGCACTCAGTGACCCCGACCAAAGCCACCGAGCAACGTCCACGAAGAACAGGGAGAGCCCACGAGCCGCGACCCAGGAAGCCCCACCCGCCGAAACCGTGCAGGTCCAACCCGGTCCCATTCCGCGATCAACAACAGACAACAGAGGAACAACCAGGGAAAAGTAGTAATGGCATAATTAACTTTATTCCTCTGTTGTCCGACATCGACCACAAAACAAGACCAACCAGACCAGACCCACACAGTCCCAACAAATGAAACGCCCCGAACCACAACCAACAAGCCCCCCCACTCCCTACAACACCCACCCAGCTACCTCCAATCAAAGTCACTGAGTGCAGCCATAACTTCAAACTGCTGTCGTGTGATGTAAGTTTAGCATTAAATACCAAGTATTGTAAATTTAGCATTTATGTGACAGGTAGTCCGTCTTTGCTCTCGGTTGGGGATGGAATTGTCTGAGCTGGGCCGGCCAGATGGTCGCCTTTTTCTTGGGTGGTGATGGAATTGCCTTGGATGGAGCTGGATGGTCAGTCAGTCCGCAGGCTCTCGCAGGAGGATGGCACGGGATTTTCAGATGTAGCTGGCGTAATCTCTAGTTGTGGATGGGCATATGACGTTCATCTGGGTCTGGCGGAATCTCTCCCTACCTCGGGATGGGCATCCCGAGGCGAGGGCAGAAACAGAAAGAGAATAATTAGCGTAGCTGCTGTTCATTAGCTATGTATTAGTGAATGCTTGGCTGAAAAGATGTGTCTTTAATCTAGATTTAAATTGGGAGAGTGTGTCTGACCCTCGAATAGTATCGGGGAGGCTATTCCAGAGTTTAGGTGCTACGTATGAGAAAGCTCTACCCCCTTTGGTGGATTTAGTTATTCTAGGTGTTATCAAAAGTCTGGAGTTTTGAGATCTTAGAGAGCGTGATGGGTTGTAGTGTGGTAGAAGCTCTGTTATGTAGGTAGGGGCTAAACCGTTTAAGGCTTTATAAGTAATTAAAAGAACTTTAAAGTCAATACGATACTTAATGGGTAACCAGTGAAGGGTTGATAACATTGGGGTTATGTGATCGTATTTTCTGGACCTGGTTAGAACTCTGGCAGCTGCATTCTGAACTAACTGTAGTTTGTTTATTGATGCTGCAGGACAACCACTAAGCAGTGCATTACAGTAGTCAAGTCTTGAGGTCACAAATGCATGAATAAGCTTCTCTGCATCAGCCACACATAAAATATTTCGCAATTTGGCAACATTTCTAAGGTGGAAGAAGGCTGTTTTTGTGACATTTGAGATGTGATTTTTAAATGACAGGTTGCTGTCTAATATAACGCCAAGGTCTTTAACTGTATTTGTTGGAGTAACAGTGCAGCCTTCAATTTGCAGGTCATAATCCGAAATATTCTGCTCACGTGTCTTTGGTCCGATAAGTAATATTTCTGTTTTATTAGAATTTAAAAGAAGGAAATTACAAGTCATCCAATGCTTTATATCGTCGATGCACTCTGCCAATTTGGATAGTTGGAAGGAATCATCTGGTCTTGATGAGATATATAGCTGAGTATCATCTGCATAACAGTGGAAGCTAATTCCATGTTTTCTAATAATGTTTCCAAGGGGCAGCATGTATATGGAGAATAGCAAGGGTCCTAAAACCGATCCCTGAGGTAATCCATAATTTACTTGCGTTAGATTTGATGATTCCCCATTTAAATGGACAAATTGATGTCTGTCTGATAAGTAAGATCTGAACCATTGTAGTGCCTGTCCCTGAATACCGGTATAATTGTGTAAGCGATCTAGAAGTATTTTATGGTCTACAGTATCGAACGCAGCACTAAGGTCGAGCAGGACTAGGAGTGAGATCTTACCTTTATCTGATGCTATAAGCAAGTCGTTTGTAATTTTAACGAGCGCAGTTTCAGTACTATGATGCGGTCTAAAGCCTGACTGGAATTTTTCGTGTATGTCATTATTTTGTAAGAAAGAGCACAACTGAGTGGACACTACTTTTTCTAGTATTTTAGACAGGTAAGGGAGATTTGAAATCGGTCTATAGTTTCCTAGTTCATTGGGGTCTAAGTTTGGTTTCTTGATAAGAGGCTTAATGACGGCCAGTTTAAAGGGTCCTGGGACATGGCCTAGATTAATTGACGAGTTGATAATGTTATAAATGGGCTAGTTGGTATGGGATCTAATAAGCAAGTTGTAGGTTTAGATGTTGCAATAAGTTTAATTAAATCTTCCTGTTCTATAGGTGAAAAACACTGTAGCCTTTCTTTTGGGGCGATGGTTGGTACTAATTTATAGGACAGACTTGGAGGTTGAGTTTTTACTATTTTGTCTCGTATGTTTTCGATTTTCTCTGTAAAAAAAATCATGAAATCATTGCTACCAAGGTGCGGCGGAATACCAAGGTCAGGTGAAGTCTGTTTATTTGTTAGTTTAGCAACTGTACTAAATAAAAACCTTGGATTGTTTTTGTTAGTTTCTATGAGGTTACGCAGGTGCTCAGCCTTTGCTGCTTTTAGTGCCTTTTTATAACAGTTTGCACTCTCTTTCCACGCAATTTTAAAGACCTCTAATTGGGTTTGTTTCCATTTGCGCTCCAGTTTACGTGTTTCTCTTTTAAGGGCGCGAGTGGTGCTATTGTACCATGGTGCTGCGTTTTTCTCATTAATCTTTTTTGACTACATAGGTGCGACAGCTTCTAATGTATTAGAGTGCCCAATTTGAGTGCCCAATAGTGCCCAATTTGCTGGTCATGTCATCGAGCGATTCTATATTTATTGGTATGGTTATTAAAGGAGTCAGATCTGGCAAGCTCTTTGCGAAACTATCTTTAGTAGTTGAGGTAATTGTTCTACCCTGTCGATAACGAGTTAAACGGCTGATTTCTGCAGTGCGCAGTGTACATGTTATAAGATAGTGATCAGTGACATCGTAGCTTTGAGGTATAATATATATATTGGTTAGATCGGCTCCGTGAGATATAATCAAGTCTAGTGTATGATTAAATCGATGAGTGGGTCCATTGATGTGTTGTGTTACTCCAAAAGAGTGTAATAGCTCTGTAAACGCCACTGCTAATGCATCATTAGCACTATCTAAGTGGATATTAAAGTCTCCGACAATTAGTACTTTATCAACGTTAACCAATAGGTCCGATAGGAAGTCCGCAAACTCTTTCAGAAAATCAGTGTAGGGACCAGGGGGTCTATACACTGTAGCCAACGTACAAGAAAGCAATGATTTTTTACTGTCAATTGGAACAATTATGTTCAACGCAAGCACTTCAAATGATTTAAATATATGCTCCGTTCTCTGAGTTACAGTAAGAAAGTCTCTAAAGATTGTTGCAACACCGCCACCTGTGTTTCATGAGGCTTCGAGGAAATATACAGTTGAGTATCATCAGCATAACAGTGAAAGCTAACTCTGTGTTGCTTTATTATATCTCCTAGAGGTAGTATGTATAATGCGAAGAGCAGAGGCCCTAAGACTGAGCCCTGTGGTACACCGTACTGGACTTGCGATTTGCGTGACACCTCATTGTTTATTGCTACAAATTGAAAACGGTCAGATAAATAAGATTTAAATCATTTCAAAGCTATTCCCTTAATGCCGACATAATTTTCGAGTCTATGTAGGAGTGTGCTGTGGTCAATGGTGTCGAATGCAGCACTAAGGTCTAGCAGCACCAATAATGAGATACAACCTCGGTCAGACGCCAATAGCAGATAATTTGTAACTCTGATCAAAACAGTCTCTGTACTGTTACATGCTCTAAATCCAGACTGGAATTCTTCATTGATGTCATTCCTTTGGAGGAAGGAACATAATTGAGTTGAAAATACTTTTTCCAGAACTTTAGATATGAAAGGTAGATTCAATATAGGCCTGTAGTTTCCTAGTTCTCTAGGGTTGAGTTGGGTTTTTTGCCAAGGGGCCTTATAACAGCCACCTTATATGCTTTAGGCACATGACCTAATGTCAGAGATGAGTTAATAATACTAAGAAGAGGAGCTATAATTTCTGGGAGCATCTCTTTCAGTAGATTTGTAGGTATAGGGTCTAGCATACATGCTGTTGATTTAGATGATCTAATGATTTTAGACAGTTCATCATGATCTACGGTAGAAAATAATTGCAATTTCTCCTTAGGGGCGCTGAAGTTAGTTTGTTCAGCGGTTTTCACTTCTGGTTGCATTGTTATATTTTTTTCTCTAATATCTTGGATTTTATTTGTGAAGTAGTTCATAAAATCATCATGTTATGCTGATATTCAGAATCTGAAGTCGCTGACGATTTATTTTTTGTTAATTTAGCCACTGTGTTAAATAAAAACCTAGGGTTGTGCTGGTTTTCTTCTATTAGTGATGAAAAGTAGGCGGATCTAGACGTTTTTAGGGCTTTCCTGTATTTTCGAAAACTATCCTTCCATGCTGTACGAAATACTTCTAATTTAGTTTTCTTAAAGTTGCGCTCCATTTTTCGGGCCGCTTTCTTTAGAGCCTGAGTGTGTTCATTATACCACGGTGTTGGGCTGCCATTTTTAATCTTCTTTAAACGCAGAGGAGCAACTGTGTCTAGCGTTTCCAAGAAGGTGGAGTTAAAATTTTCAATGGTAATGTCAAGATCTTCAACGTTATTTCTCATGCTAGAGATTTGAGACAATTATCAAGACAGATTATCGAGAAACGCATCTTTGGTAGGTGAAGTTATTGTTCTACCATATTTGTATTAAGGAGTTTGATTTGCAGCCATAGGCCAGTGAAGCAAACATAATACGAGATAATGATCCGAGATGTCTTCACTCTGCTGAAGGATTTTAACGTCGTCCACATTTATACCGTAAGACAGTATTAAATCTAAAGTATGATTACGAAGGTGAGTAGGTCCTGACACATGTTGACTAACGCCCATGGAGTTAAGAGTGTTTTTTTAAAGCCATTCCTAAAGCATCTGTATCGTTATCTACATGGATGTTAAAATCACCAATGACAAGGACTCTATCTGTGGCCAGTACTAGTTCTGATAAGAACCCACCAAATTCTTTAATAAAATCTGTGTGGTGCCCTGGAGGCCTATATACAATAGCTAGAATACATTTAAAAAATGTTTTATCCTTAGTATTAGGTGTTGAAACATGAAGTACCATGACTTCAAAAGAATTTTATTTAGAGTTAGACTTCTGGGAAATGCTAATAGAGTTATTGTAAAGTGCTGCGACACCGCCCCCTCTGCCTTTTAGATGAGGCTCATGTTTATAATAATAATCTTGGGGGACAGATTCATTTAAAGTAATATAATCATCTGGTTTTAGCCATGTTTCTGTCAAACAGAGCATGTCTATTTTATGGTCTGTTATCATATCGTTAACAAAAAGTCCTTTATTAGAGAAAGATCTAATATTTAGCAATCCGAGTCGTAACAGTTGATTATCTGTATTTTGTTCATGTTTAATTTGTTTAGCGTTTATTAAATTACTTTCAAGAGGTTTACGCATTATTTTATGTTATCTGGGGGACAGACACAGTGTCTATTTTGTGATGTTTGGGAGAAGGGATTATTACATGTTGTACATTTTGTGAATTCTGCAACATGAGACGGCAAACAGACAGTTGGTTAAGCCATTCTGTCTGCTCCTTGACCTGGGCCCCAATGAGTCAAGCTTTAGCATTAGCATTATTAAGACTTTTTGCCATATTTCTAGCCCCAGCCAGGTGGGATGGAGACCATCTCGTTTCAACAGGTCAGGTCTGCCCTCAAAACTTTTCCAGTTATTTGTAAAAACTATATAATTCTGCAGGCACCACTCAGACAACCAGCCATTTAGTGATGATAATCTGCTATAAATCTCATCACCACGATAAGCAGTGAGGGGGCCAGAGAATATTACAGTGACTGACATCGTGCTTGCGAGCTCACACACCTCTTTAATATTATCTTTTGTGATCTCCGATTGACGGAGTCGAACATCATGTGTGCCGACGTGAATAACAATCTTACTGAATTTATGATTAGCCCTAGCCAGCACATTTAAATTTGACTTGATGTCAGGCGCTCTGGCTCCCGGTAAACATTTGACTATGGTGGCTGGTGCCTCTTGTTAACGTTCCGAATAATAGAATCACCGATAACTAAGGCACTTTCAGCAGGTTTCTCAGTCGGTGCGTCACTGAGCAGGGCAAACCTGTTCGAGACTGTAATCGAAACGGTTGAGTGATGTTTTGTACTGCGACTACGCCGTCTCACAGTCACAAAGTTTCCCAGCTGCGGGAGATTTTCAACTGGAACCGAGCTGTGTGCGCTAACGTTTCTCGCATCCAAAGTGTTTTCTATGGTCCTTACACTCTTACTATCCTCAGATAAAGATTGGATGCGAGACTCTAATTCTAAGATCTTCTCTCTCAGCCTAACTATTTCCCTGCAATTATCACATATAAATTCCTCGCATCTGACAGAGAAGGTTAAGCTAAACATATGACATGAGGTGCAAGTAACAATAATAGGAATAGAAGCCATAACTCACCGGGTTTGAAGAGAAATTCCGACTTACCAAGGTTGCTTGATGAATCGTAGTATATACGCTTAAAAATAGAAACAGTTAGCACACAAGACAAGCTGGAGGCAAGATGATATTCCACAGTGTTGTTAGAAAGCAAGCTAACACGCTAATGCTATGCTAACCGCGTTAAGTTAACTATCAAATTTTGGTTTAGAATCTTCAAGTAAATAACAAGAACAGGGTTATTGAGATATCAGGATAAGTTAGCAACGACAATGATAAGTAATGATACACTAATATTAAAATGAAGTGCAGGGATACAAACAAACCGTCGGCAGCGATGCGGACAGGAACTGGAACAGGAACCCAACAGCTGCAAACATCAGTTTGCAGCTATGTAGGATTTGTTCAGACAGGCAGCCACTGCATTTGAACTCTTGCAGGGAGCCCGGGTCTTCACTAAATTAGACCTCCGTAATGCCTACCACCTGGTCCACATCCGGGAGGGTGACGAATGGAACAAGGCCTTCAACACCCCAACGGGACATTACAAGTATTTGGTTCTCCCCTTTGGCCTAACCAATGCTCCTGCTGTCTTCCAGGACCTCGTCAATAGCGTTGTGAGTGACATGATAAATAAATTTGTCTTTGTGTGTTTGGATGATATCGTCTTGGTTACGGATGTAACCTCAGTTACCTGATGAAGGGAACGAGACGTTGTGTCGAGCCGGCAGATGGGGTTCGCTCTTGAGAACCTATCAGCTTCTGACTAGTATAGAAAAGGCCAATGAAATTAGCGAATTAAATTTGGATGCCGGACTCCGCCCCCGGATATCCTTCTGGAACTGCCGAGATGCCCAGGGGAAATCGCTGCAGGAAGGGACAGTCCGCTGCACCACGTCGTAAGATTCCATCAGTAATTAAGCGTAGAGCTTTGAAGTCTCGAAGTCAATCATGTGTGAAGGCTACGAAGAACAAAAGGTGAATGAATGCAGCACGCCGTCTCCCCTTTATACCCGGATATCCGGGGGCGGAGTCCGGCATGCAAATTTCATTCGTCAATTTCATTGGCCTTTTCTAAGAAGTCGGAAGCGATTGGTTCTCAGGGACGAACCCCATCTGTCAGCTCGACACAACGTCTCGTTACCTCCATCAGGGAACTGAGGTTACATCCGTAACCAAGACGTTCTTAGTTGTTTTTTTGTGTTTGTTATTAAAATCATTGTTTTCCCATCACCACAGCTGCCTGCACTTGGGTTCTTTCCCCCGAATTCATGACAAACATACACTCAAAGCGCAGAAAGTTAAATATAAAGACATCATTAAAATAGTCCATCTGATCTGACTAGAATGGTTCAGCCTTAATTTTATGGAGAAGAATATTTTTGGTGCACAATTAAACAAAAGCAACAACTTTATTCAACAATTTCCTACGCCCGTCCACGAGAGGACCCAACACATGCTCATACTCTTATATGGTATTAATTATAAAATATCAGAAAATTTTAATAATTTCTTTTAGCACTGAATTTATTTTCAAATGTGGGGTCAAATGACACCCACTTCATTCTGCTTCATTATTAAATCATGTATGTATATATTACGTTATATGATATTATATTATATGTTGCTTGAAATTTTAAATGAATGGAATAGAAATATGCATTAAAGCTTAATATTTCTACTAATGTTTAGGAACATACGTAATTATCTTATTGATCATAATTTATATTGGACTTTCAGAGCTTTAATTCTGAATTATACGGAGCCCCTTTAGTGACATGGGGTGGAAAAAATATGAGTTTTAAGAGAAAATATATTTTTAAAGGTTTTGCGTTATCTCGCAAAACTTTTGCATTATCTCACAAACCATTGCGTTACCTCGCAAAACTTTTGCGTTCTCTTGCAAACATGTTTGCGTTCCCTCGCAAAATGTTTGCGTTCCTTCGCAGAATGTTTGCGTTCCCTCGCAAAATGTTTGCGTTCCCTCGCAAACACATTTGCGTTATCTCGCAAAACATTTTGCGAGTTCTGACAAACACTTCATGTTTAATGTCCTGCTGGCAGAATTTAAGACCAGCTCCGTACATAAACATTGGTCTATAGTCGCAGATTCCCGGACCAATAACACAAATGACACCTCATTCTATGTAACGTAAACAATGAATTTTAATTTAATTTTCCACAAATCGAGCCTTGTATTGATCTCTGGCGGGAGCCAGCTGAGACAAGACTGAAGGGATCGTCTGTAAAGTGCAAAACCCGAATATCAGAAAAATAGTCATTAACTTCAGTGCTACATACTATAGTATAACTAAAACCAGTTTAAATTCAGCAGGAGAGCATTAATGTGTAAACTGAATTTGGTGAGACCACAGTGTGTAACATTTAAATTATTAATGACTATTTTTGTAGTATCGCTTTTCGGATTTAAGGTCACTTTGCAGATGGTTTCTTTGGACTTGTCCATGTCGCCTGCTCATATAGTAATCAATTTATATTATTTGAGGAAGACTAGGTTGTAGATCATTGTCTAAGGAATTATGTGTTATTTGTGTTATAACAACGTTTAGCTCACAAGTTATTGGTCTGGGAATATACTCTGAACCGCTCCATTGTTAATGTACGGACTTTTGAATGTTTTGCAAGATAACGCAATAATGTTTGCGAGAGAATGCAAAAATTCGCGAGATAACGCAAATATGTTTGCGAGAGAACGCAAAAGTTTTGCGAGGGAACGCAATGTTTCTTGGGGGAACGCAAAACTTTTGCGAGATAACGCAAAAGCTTTAAAAAATATTTTTCTCTTCCCTTTCATACTTTTTCCACCCCGTGTACCTAAAAGGGCTCCAAAAAATTCTGATTGCACCACTTTCTCAAAAAATATAACACTGGGCACTTGAAAATAGTTCCAAATAGTAGTTTAATTTATATTACATCCTTAACTAGCATCATAAATTAGTGATATTTTACTAAATTGGCCCCTAAAATAAAGATTTGTTACAGAAGTCCAATTGTGTAACCGGTTACACTATTTGAGATTTCAATTAAAAATCTAATTTGACATGCATAAATGGACACCGACATAAACACATATGGCCTTGATGGTAATATTTCAAATACAATTTTAAAGTTAATACTCATTTTTATAATAATGATGAAATATCAATGTATTCCTGGTGTCGTATACCATTTGACATGCATAACTAAGAATACCCAACACACCCTAAAAATGTAAAATATCTAGATATTATTATAAAATATCTATCTATATTTAGAACAATGGTGTTCCATTTACCTTTATTTACTATTAAATAGGATGTATTATTATGCCTATATAATGTAAGATTATGCCAAGCTATCTGATAAGGTGTTTTATTGAGAATTTCATCATTTTTAAAGAAGGTAAACATTTTGGTATCAAGTTTTTACGGTTACACCACATAGACATTTCTACAATCATTCCCCAATTATTCTCTCACAATTAATTAAAAGCAGAATTTCAGTCTTGGTCTTCAGAAAAGCGAATGTATGCAAGTAATTAGCAAATTTATTAAAAAAATGTAACCCTTTAAATGTAATTAAATCAAAGGGACACAAAAAAATGCATTTTACACTTCAAGCCTTTGCTAATTACTTATAAAAGATTATATACACAATTAATAGTAGTTATTAACATTGATGTTTAGGAATTGGTAGAATATGCCTGAAAAAATATGATCAGAAAATCATTGTGCCTAATAATTATGCACGTACTGTACATTTTCAAGTATACTACTAGTCCATTGATATTAATATACTTACTACATAAAGTATACTTAAAAATATACTTGAACTTTACTTAAGTATACTAAAAAAAATAGCTTCAAATATATTTTATGATAAGGGACAGTACGCTTTTTTAAAAAGGTGCTTCACAATGTCTAGAAGAATTTTGGCTAAATGGTTCCAAAAAGAACCTTTAACATCCGAAGAACATTTCTGTTTCACAAAAAGTTCTTCATAGAGGTAAAAGGTACTTAGATTATAGAAAGAAATGTTTCTTTTAAAAACCATTCCGTAATATGTTATTTTGGGGAACCAAAATTATTCTTCTGACATCATTGTGAAACACCTTTTATAGCATCTATTTTTAAGCATACATTGAGCAACAGGTAGCTAGGCTATTCTAGTCATCTTAACAGGGAGGTGTTATCTTTTTATGTGCAGCTCTTCTGTGACAATAAAGAGGGACAACAATTTAATCTATTTTGGTTGTAAGAAGCTACCACAATTGCCATAATATTTATTCACCTGTCTCCAAAATGAGGAAGTTCACGATAGATAGATTTTCCTGAACGTCTTTTTCTCCTTTCTGAGTAGCCATGGTAGCTAGTTTCAGTGAAGCTATTATTGGCCATCTCTTTTACTTTTACAGTGCCTTTGTAATATATCATTAGGCTTCCCAGCATCTTAATATCTCCACATAGTTTCCTAAAGATGCCCTCCTCCAGCCGTTGCTAAGTGGTCTTAGTCGTCTTGTGATAGGGCCGTGTGCTGAGCAGGTTCCAGAGATAGGGACTCTCCGGTGGCATGGCTCCTCTCCCAGGTCTCTCTTTGGCAAAAAGCTAAAGAATGGCAATAAAAGGGGGTTGAGAAAGAAAAGAGGCAGGAGGGAATTGACACAGAGCTTGGCTACATGCCAGAGCCAGCCTCCTTGCGTTTAATGTACGAGCAGGGATTTATTTAAACAGTGAGAAGAGAGGACAGCTTCACAGCACCAGATTAATTCCGCTTTTTTATTCAGAAAATAAAAGAGACTTTGAATTATTAAGAGATAGCGGGATTAGGAGCCTCTCTTTCCAACCCCAATCTACATTCCTTTTAATTTCCACTTCATTAGAACTATTTTTGAAGTATTTTAATGTGGACAAAGGAAGAAAAAGAGAGAGAGAAAGCAGAAAATATTATATATCAGTTAAACTGTATTAAACATAAGCCAGGGCCTCTACCCCCTTTCTTTTTTCATAGTCATAGAGATCATTCTCTTTTGCTTCTCAATTATCAACTTTTATTGTAGGTTCAACCAAGTGCAGAGAGGAAGATTTTTGAAATGAAATGCCTTCTTTGGTCTATCCATGTGGAAAGTTCAAGGGCTGGGTTCTCACTTCTGCTTTTGCTCTTTTCTCTGCTTAAAATCCTCTAGATTGTGTCACCAGGATGTTCCACTGTAAACCCAAACAGTATAACTAATTTATAATGGAAAGTACCTGGTACTCAAAATGTGGCAAAAAGTTGATCTAACTATTATTTTTGAGTTCATTCAACGTCTATCAGAGATTTAAGTTAACAATAAGTATTTTTTTTGTTGTTTTTACAAGTAGGCTAAAGTTTAGAGTTAGTGGGACTTGAAAAAATAGATTCAAGCATAATCAAATATTTTAATGTCAAACATACGCCGTCTAGTAGCGTTGTTTACCTAAATGTCACATCATCGCTGAACATCCACCAATCAGACGCTTCGCTTTCCCTCCACACAGATACCCAGACGTTCGCACTCGCAGGACAGTTGGATTAAAAGCATTCTTCCAAATATATTTCTCTGTGTTTATCAGAACAAAGACATTTATAGAGATTTGGAACAACTCAAAGGTGAGTAAATTTATTTGTTGGTGAACTATCCCTTTAAGAGTCAGGGATAACTTGTTTTATGTATGCCTTGATCAACTTTTTGACATTCAATCCATGTCAAGTTAGCATTGTTTGGTTTTGTGCTGGCTAAAACGTGTGTTCCACTTTTAACATTGGTTTGAATGTGAACTTTAAGGATCAACATGATGTACACACAAGGCGAACAACAGTGCTCCGTGTCGCGAACTACTAGGGAAAGAGAACCCAATTGCAGGCAACGAGGGGTTGAAGGGGTTAACACAGATTTATTTGAACAAACAAAACAAAAACCCGCGATGGGGATAACAGATAAACAGGATAACAGTATAAACGGGACGAAGACTAACTGACACTAAACTGAAAATAAACCACACTTGACTTAAACTAAACTGGACACTTACTAGACTCTGACGGGACAATCAAAACAGGTAACCACATGCTACGTCCAAACATAGACCACAGCAAGACACACCAAACACAATGACCGAACACAGGACAATGAAACATGAGGGCATTAAATAGGAAAGACAAACAAAGGATAATTACACAGGGCAGGTGTGGGTAATGAAACACTCAGGGAAAGTTAACGAGGAAACGAGATGGCGGGAACAGAGACGCAGACCGGAGAGAGAGAGTATGGAAGGCGGAAAGGTCAACAATCTCCCTCTCCACATACAACCTAAGGCTTTGCCATGGCTCTGCTACAAGACCAAGAATAGATATGACATGATGAAGCAGAGTCATGACAGCTCCGTGCACTTCCTGTTTATCTGAGAGAAGACACCTCAAAATTATTCAAAACATGCACGGTTAATCACATATTCTGCGTATTTCTTAGTATTATATTTCAGCATTTTTTTTCACACTGGTAAGATAGCATTTGTTAATTGTGTTTCAACACTTTTTACATCCAGATTGAGGAAGATTCAGAAGAGCCAGATGTTGATTCATCAGTTTTCCTTTTGACAGTCTCAGAGAACTCCCAAACATTGCTCTTCAGTACAATCCAGTTAAGATTTTGAACGTCCTTGAAAATGAAGTTGTCATAAACCTGCAGAGACTCTCTGATGCTTTCACTTTGATGTTTGGCTTAATCTATGCGTTGGCTCTTTCATATCCAGAAGAGATGGCCAAGACATTTGAGTTTGTTCAGAAGGATCTTTTGGGTCTTGATGATGACAAACTTAAGCCAATGGTGCTGGCTATAAAGAATGATTTGCTGATTCATGCACAGTAATGTTCTTTTGTCACAAAGTTTAAAAAAAAAACATTGGAAACAACAGATTTGACCTGGTGTGCATTTTGTTTATTTGTTGCATAGAACTGTTGTCATTGTTTTTGTTTGCAAAATGCGTGTTTAGGTTATATTTCAATTTATTTTCTTTGATCTGGTGTGCCTTTTTGTTGCACAGAACTGTTGTAATGTCTCATGTTTTATAAATATTTTTTGTATTTTGTTTACTGATTTCAGATTTGTAATTTGTGTCTCAGTTTTAAAATGTAGATATTTGAGTACAGGAAACTAAAAAAAAAACCCTATCAACAATCTGACTAGTTTAGAAAAGGCCAATGAAATTGGCAAATCAAATTTGCATGCCGGACACCGCCCCCGAATATCCATGTATAAAAGGGAGACGGCCTGCTGCATTCATTCACCTTTTGTTCTTCGGAGCCTTCACACTGATCGACTTCGAGACTTCAATCTCTACGCCGATTTACTGCTGGAATCTTATGACATGGTGCAGCGGACTTTCCCCTGGGCATCTCGGCAGTTCCAGGAGTGTTCAAGTGTTTTTTTCTAAGAGAGCAAATTTCTCCAGCGTGGCATGTCCCGCTGTTCTCATGGGTGCAACACACTCATCGAGGAGGGGGACGGACACAATGTCTGCTTCCAGTACGCTGGGGCAGACGTGGATACGTCCTGCTCGCACTGCAGGCGGTTGACGATTCAGACGTTGCGTCACAGGCGGCTGTGTTCCCACGGGACTCAGCCACCACCTCGTCTGCTCCCCGTTCCGTGACGGCAGAACTACGGCCCTGCCGCCCGCTACGGCAAGCAGCGAGGGTGATATGAGGATCACTGTGAGCGCTTATCCGCCAGCCACTGGCTCACGGACCGTTCGCACCTCGTCTCGCTCATCTGTCCATTCCCCAGGTGACGGTCCCACCGCGTATTCGGACACGATGCATGATGATGAGATGTTGCAGAATCGGGGGGGTGACGTACTGCCATCCGATTCCTCGGGCTCCCTCCCTTGGGGGGTCGAGCCCAGGAACAAGCGGACTTCAAAATGTCAGCCATGCTTTCCCGGGCCGCCGTGAGCACTGCCTCTCCCGGCGCTCGCGGCTGGCTACACGGCGCCTCGGGGTTGAGCGCGGCTCCAAGCCGCGCCCGCCCCCAGGGCCGTGTTTACCAGAAGTGCATGAGGAACTTAGTAAGACCTGCAAGGCCCTCTCCGGCACGTTCACGTCAAACTAAGTTCTGTCACCCTCTCTTCCCTCGAGGGTGAGGCAGCTAGAGGATACGTTGATGTCCCCCAGGTGGAGTGTGGGGCCATCTGGGGGGGCTCGACCTAGACTCCCGTCCAAAGCATGTGGGTCTTGGCATCCCTGGTGTCGAGAGCTCACATTGCGGCGGACCAAGCTGCCTCCTCTCTCCACGCTATGGCTCCTGCCAGGCCAAGGCATTGAGAGAGCTCCACGAGGGTAAAGACCGACCGAGCGCTTATGCAGGAACTCCGCGCCACCACCGACCTCGCTCTACGGGTGACCACGTGGCCCCTGGGTCGGGCGATGTCCACACTTGTGGTCCATGAGAGACACCTCTGGCCGAACCTTGCACAGATGAGTAACGCAGAGAAGGTCCGCTTTCTCGACGCACCCATCTCGCGGGGGGGGGGGGGCTGTTTGATGATACTGTCGAGCTGCAGTTCTCGACAGTAAAGAAGCAGACCGAGGATATCAAGCATATCCTCCCCCGCCGCGACTCGGCCGCCCTCGGCCATCAAATCCCGTGCAACGTCTGCTTCCCAGCAGCCCTGGTCCTCTTCGATGCCCTCCGGCTCTGGCGCCCCACACTCAGGCAGCCCCCCCCGGAAGAGACATCGAATAGGAGACCATCGTCCCATCAGCAGCCGTGGCGAAAGCGGCCCTCATGGGAAGACCCTAGGGAGATTGAGAATACCATTGGGCCCGACGCCAGCCTTTCCATCGCTGGGGGATCGGAGAGGGACGGTTCCTGCCCCGTCTCACCACCTCTGGCCCCCTCCAGGGGGCTAGCGCCCACTTACTCAAAAAGAGTTTCCTCTCTCTCTGGGTCATTACAGCCGCTTCGTTGTGCCGACGGTGGATGGCAACTCGATGTTGCGCCATGGCGTAGCACAACGTTGAGTATTAACACCAGCCCTCAGCACTCTCAATCAGACAGTGCGTTGAGCTGCGCAATCGCCAGGCAGGAAAAACAGCAGAGCTGATCTCCTCCCCGGGGGCCCTCCCCCGGCAAGGGATCCGTATCGCTGGCCATTTAACCACCCCCCGCGGGGGCGATGAAGCATATCAACCCTTAGTCCCCCTGTCTCGGTTTCTGGGAGCTTGCCAGCTTCCCAGGCCATCAGGCTGGCTAGGGAGGATGATTAGTCTCGGCTACGCGATCCAGTTTGCCAGACGCCCTCCCAAGTTTTGGGGCATCCTCTCTACCTCAGGCAGAGGTGGGGATGCGCCCGTGCTTTGGGCGAGGTTGCCACCCTTCTGGCGAAGGGAGCGATCGAGCCCATCCTACCAGCTGAGATGTTCAACGGGTTTTACAGCCCGTACTTCATTGTCCCAAGAAAGGCGGGAGGCTGTGAGTTCAGTATTGAACTCGACTCGGTCTCCATGACAGCGCGACTGACTACAGAGCGCCCCCAGTCAGTGTTGAACTGCCTGAAGGTTCTCAGGCAGTCAGTGGTCCCCCTGAAACAATTTCAGAGGCTCCTGGGATACATGGCATCCTCGGCGGGGGTGCCCCCCCTTGGGTTGATGCACATGCGACCGCTCAAACACTGGCTACAGAGTCAGGATCCTTGGAGAGCGTGGCACAAAGGCAGCGGGCATATGTTCATCACACCTGTCTGCCGATGCACCCTAACCCCCTGGTCTTCTATGACCTTTTTGCGGACAGGAGTCCCCCTAGGGCAGGTGTCAAGTCACGTCGTGGCGACGGATGCCTCCCTGCAGGGTTGGGGTGCCGTGTGCAACGGGCACGCAGTGTCGGGGCGATGGACGGGCCCCCGCCTGCGTTGGCATATCAACTGCTTAGAGTTGTGGGCTGTGCTACTTGCACTGAGGAAGTTACAACCTCTCGTGCTGGGAAAGCACGTGCTGGTCCGGACGAACAGCACAGCTGCCGTGGCATTATCAATCGTCAGGGTGGCGTTCGCTCACGGCAGCTAACACGACTCACCCGACGCCTCCTTCTTTGGAGTCAGCAGGTGATCAGCTCCCTGCGAGCCACACATATCCCAGGCTTCTTGAACCAGACAGCCGACGCGCTCTCTCGTCATTCGACGCCTCGTGGAGAGTGGCGACTCCATCCCCGCGCCAGCTCATTTGGGAGCAGTTCGGCCAGGCACAGGTGGACCTGTTGCCTCCCCGGACTCCACCCATTGTCCGCTTGGTACTCCCTGACCGAGGCACCCCTCGGCACGGATGCCCATGCGCACAGCTGGCCGTGGGACAAGCGGAAGTACGCCTTCCCCCCAGTGAGCCGCATTGCACAGACCCTGTGCAACATCAGGGAAGAGGAGCATCAAGTGGTACTAGCTGCGCCCTACTGGCCCAAACAAACTTGGTTCTCAGAGCTGGTGCTTCTGATAACAACTCCCCCCTGGCAGATTCCCCTGACAGAGGACCTTCTGTAACAGGGGAAGGGCACATAACGGCATCCCAGGCAGACCCCTGGAACTTCCATGTCTGGACGGGATGAGAAGATCCTGAGTGGCCTACTCCCTGCGATGGTTGGGACATCTCTCAGGCTAGGGGACCCACTAGGCGGCTAAACGCCCATAAGTGGCGTATAGCCACTCTTCTCGTCCTGGTGCTCTTCTCAAGAGAAGACCCGCGGAGTTGCTCGATCGGGAACGTGCTGCCCCTTCCTCAAGAGAAATTGGAGAGTAACCTCTCCCCCCTCCTCACTGGGAGTGTATGTAGCCGCTACGGCCGCTCATCACGACCCAGTTGCTGGGAAGCCTCTGGGACAGCACGACCTGGTCATTTGGTTCCTAAGGGGCACGAGAAGGCAACCGCCTCATCCGCGCCCCGTACCCTCTTGCGACCTAGGTGGCGGGCCTCAAGAGTTCCCCCCCCTTTCGAGCCCCTCGGCGCTTCCGCTCGTTCTCACCTCACAATAAAGACAGCGCTCCTGATGGCGCTCACCTCCAAGAGGGTAGGGGACCTACAAGCACCCTCTGTGTCCACAGATTGCCTAGAAGTCGGGCCCGGTTATTCTCACGTGTTCGTGAGACCTCGGCCCGGCAATGTGCCCAAAGTTCCCACCACTCCCCCTAGAGACCAGGTGGTGCACCTGCAGGCGCTCCCCACTGTGGAGGAAGACCCAACCCCATCCGTGTTGTCCAATACGTGCACTGCGCCCCTGCTTGGACCGCACGCAGAGCTTCAGAATCACTGAGCAGCTCTTTGTCTGTTTTGGAGGTCAGCAGAAGGGGAGGGCTGTCTCCAAACAGTGGCTGGTGCACTGGATCGTGGATGCCTTCGCTACGGCAGACCGATCTCAAGATCGCCCCTGCCCGTTAGGAGTGAGGCACTCCTCATGGGCACTGGCTCAGGGCGCCTCTCTGGCGGACATCTGCAGAGCTGCGGGGTTAGGCTATGCCCATCTCCTTCGCGAGGTTCTACAACCTATGCGTGGAACCGCGTGTCCTGCAAGGCAACATGTAGGACCGGCAGCCGGTAGGGCGTACGCCTGCGAAAGCCCTTCCCCCCTTCCTTAGGTGGGTCAGCGGCTATTTCCACTTCCCTTCTTTCCCCACTGGGTAAAGAACAGGCATTCCATCCATCACTAAGCACCTTCCTGGGGGCAGGCTGGGCAGAGCAGCCCTGCCCCCTTAGGCCGGGGAACAGTTGAGCCATCTACTTAGCTCTAACCGGACCTAGTGCTCCAGACGTCGGCGGTTCCGTCTGATGTATCCTCATGATTGGTTCCCACCTCGGTAACCCATGACCTCCCTAGGTGGACTCCCACCTTGCGGTTAACTCCTTCAGTCCGCACTATTTCCCATGAGTTCTCCCCTGATGGTGAGACCATGTTTGTGTCTCCACTAATGAGGTAGTGGTCTCTGTGTTCCCAAGGGGGGAATAATGCTTACCCAGTGACCCTTACGGTGCCGGGCGGCTTCTTGCTGTTAGAGAATCAAGGCCTCCGCCAGTGACGGCCGGTGGCAGGGGCTTCCAACCTTTTCTTTAAAAGCTCTGGGACCCCCTACCTCTCCACTGGACGGTTACAATTTCGCGCTAGCACTCTTCTGACTCGCCCAGGCCAGTCATCGTTGCTCCGCTGGAGATTGTGACGCGGCACAGTGCTGTGGCGTTTTCCATAGGAACCCCATCTGTCAGCTCGACACAACGTCGAGAGTCCGACAGAAAGGGAACGTCTTGGTTACGGATGTAACTTCAGTTCCCTGGTGGAGGGAACGAGACGTTGTGTCCTTCTTGCCACAACGCTGGCTGCACGCCACAGCGGTCGAGGGATGCTCAGGCTCCTCAGACCAAAGGTGAATGAATGCAGCAAGCCGTCTCCCTTCTATACTCGGATATCCGGGGGCGGAGTCCGGCATGCAAATTTCATTCGCCAATTTCATTGGCCTTTTCTAAACTATTCAGAAGTTGATAGGTTCTCAAGAGCGAACCCCATCTGTCGGCTCGACACAACGTCTCGTTCCCTCCATCAGGGAACTGAGGTTACATTCGTAACCAAGACGTTTTGCATATACTAAACAAAATTAGCCTAAACATGTTTCTAACAAAGGTTATTTTGTTCACTGGATTTAGATTCTCAGGTTTTTGGCCAAAATGCATCAGAAAGTTTGCTCAACTTGCAAAACAATGTATTCTAAACAAACAATATTGCAAGAGTTTGAAAGTTACAAAAATGGCGTCCAGCATGTTCAATTATGTGTTTCTTATTTGTTTTTCTTTTAAAGATTAGTGTTTTAGTTCTTGCTGGCTTAATGTATGCTTTAATATTGTTGTTATTGTTAGTTACGTATCTGTGGTGTTTAGAGTTTTTTAATGAATGATGGTTTTTGATATTTACCATGGTTGAGATTTGTGTGTTCAATGTTGAGGTGTAAGTACATGACACAATGGCACAACTGGTATAAATGCACTCAACACAAACTGTTACACAGTTATTTGATCAAAGTTTGGCATAAAACGTACAATTGTGGAAAAAGACAAATACACGTGTTTGTTATTTAAATATTCAATCTATATATCTATTTATGTTCAGCCAACAATACATATTTTGTTTTGTTTCTCATTAGGTAAACTTGACTATGTTGTTACAAATAATGACTTACACATATATTTTTTTTAAGTTGGGTTGACTTCAGTCTCTGTTTGTTGAGTTAACTCAAAAACGTGCTTGTGATAGGTTGCCGTATTATTTTAAGTTGACTCAACTATTTATTTTTCTGCGTGCCAATCTCTGCCCGTAGATACGGATAAACAGTAGATGGAAGATGCCGTACCCTTTCATTCAGCTTTTGTTCTTCGGAACCTTGCAAGGCTAAATGCTGAGTGTTTTTTCTCTCTATATCAAAGAGTGTTTGTTACTGCTGGACTTATAACGTGAGAAGTGGATTCATCCCCTTCAGCAAGCATCATTCCCCTGGCTGTCTCTGCAGCAAGTCAATGTGTCTAAAAGAGCATTTACATTTACATTTAGTCATTTAGCAGACGCTTTTATCCAAAGCGACTTACAGAGAGTCATACATGAGCAATAATACAATAGGTGCTAATACATAGTTACTAGTTTCAACAAAAGCCAGACCAATACCTGTTCAGAGAAAGAGAGAGGGTTAGTGTTTCTTTTTTTAACTCATTTGTATGTCAAGTATTCACAGAAGAGATTTGTTTTAAGTTGTTTTTTGAATGTTGTGAGAGATGTGGTCGGAAGTTAGGAAGAATGTTCCACCAGGAAGGAGTTGAAAGTAAAAGTGATGTGATGTGAGGTCAAGTATGGTGTTCCATACTCAGAATTTGTGCTCTGCATTTAACCCATACAACTGGGGAGCAGTTTGGGGGAACGGTGCCTTGCTCAAGGGTCTCACCTCAGCCGTGGTATTGATGGTGGAGGAGAGCGCTGATCATTTACTCCCCTCACCTACAATCCCTGCTGGCACTGAGGCTCAAACCGGCAACGTTTGGGTTACAAGTCCAAGTCTCTAACCATTAGGCCACGACTGCCCCAATGAAGGAGTTGTGAAGGAGTTGAGAATGAGCGGGAAAACGATTTACTGCTCTTTTGAGAAGGCAATACAAGACGCCGCTCATTTGCTGAACGCAGGGTTCTTGATGGGGTGTAGGAGTGTAGGAGGGTGTGAAAGTATGCCGGTGCAGATCCAGTGATAGTCCTGTAGGCAATCATTAGTGACTTGAATCTGATACGGGCTTCAACCGGTAGCCAGTGGAGAGATATGAAAAGGGGAAGACACATAAGCCCCTTTGGGCTCTTGGAAGACATGGCGTGCTGCTGCATTCTGAACCAGCTGGAGTGGTTTGATAGCCTTTGCAGGAAGACCAGCAAGGAGAGCATTGCAGTAGTCCAACCTTGAGATTACCAGGGCCTGGACAAGGAGTTGTGCCGCATGCTCAGTGAGATCTAACCTTTCTGATGTTGGTTAAGGCATATTGGCATGACCGCATTGTCTTTGCAATGTGATCATTGAAGGACAGCTGTTCTTCAAATATAACTCTGAGGTTCCTGGCTGTTTTGGCAGGAGTGATTGTGGTATTGCCAAGTTGGATGGTGAGATCGTGTTGCTCCGTGGGGTGTGCCGGAAACACAAGTACTTCTCTCTTGGCAGGGTTCAGCTGGAGGTGATGCTCTTTTATCCAAGGAAGTGATGAGTGTTGTTCTCCTGGATCTCCCTGGGCTTGTCCCATCAGGTCCGCCAGGTGTCCCTCTTCTTCGCAGGCTGTTCTCCAATGTGCGTTGTCTCCGGACATGGTTCGCCGCTGTGTTCTTATATACGGCAAACCCATCCTTGGAGGGGCTTGACACCTGCATCAAATGTTTGGGTCTCCAGCATGCTGAGGTAGCGTTTATCGATCCGACATGTTCTGTGTGTGTGAGTCGATCTGACATGTCAGTTAAGGAGTTGCGGTCTCGGCTGCCTGCATTCTTTCTGAATGTGTCAGCAACCGCATCTGTTTCCCGGCACTTCGGCACAGCCTGCTGCTTCAGTGAGCGGTGCGGGTGATGTGGGGGTTCTCATAGATGTTGCTCTGTCCGCTTCGGCACCGCAAATCCTCCACACCCCGTTACATTCACCTCGGGCTGGATGCTTGGTATTTGGGGGCGGAGCGTGGTGTTAATGCAGGTGCTCAGGACAGCCACCGGCCTCGGACTGCGAGCGAAAAAGGTCACGGTGAGAGCTGGTCGCATTCAGACAGTTGAGGTCCTGTGTGCGGTCTGCTCTCATAGAGCCCTGTCGCTTTGCGGCATCTGCTCTGGAACAGGCTCGAGGCCCATGGAGGACAGCCTGAGAAGAAGAGGGACACCTGGTGGCCATGACGCGACAAGCCCAGGGAGATGCAGGAGAACATCTCTGTGGGGTCGGAGCGGGGCCAACCCTGCCACGCCCCCACCTGTGCCAGGCCCCTCTGGGTGTCAGGTGCCCACTCTGTCACCAAAAGAGCTTCCTCTCTCCCTGGGCAGTCCTCTACACTCTCAACTCGATGGTGCATGATGGTTCAACACTCCTCACTGCCTTCTGCACTCTCAAACCGACGGTGTGTCATGCAACGAGGCCATCAGTCAGCTAAGTCACCAAAGCCATCCTCCGTCCCCGGGCTCTGCCCATGGCGGGACGACCGCTGTTCCAGCAGTTTGCTTTTGGGGGTTGGGCATATCAGTACAAGGTCCTGCCCTTGTCCCTCATGCCACAATGCTTTGCTGTCTGCTACAGCGACCGGGAGACACCTCCCAGTTTCTACAGTCCAAAAACTGAATTAAAGGGCTCGCCATCTTCTTTTTATACCTGTTTGTACAGGGCGGAGATTGGCATGCGCATGCTATTCGTTCAAGTTCATTGGCCTTATAAATTTATGAGAGGACAGGTTCTCAAGTTCGAACCCCATTCAACGTCTAGTTCCCTCCATCAGGGAACTGAGGCTGCAGTCATTACCGAGATGCTGGCACACAAACGTTTGATGACAATGCCTTGTTTTTTCCCATCCTTTTTTCTTCTAATCGGTTTTGGAATGGTTGCTTTTCTTGCTCTCTGCCTCACACCATTGGTGATAGTGGCGTAGGCTGTATGCCCTCTCTAGCTCTCAGCAGAGGCTAAAATGTGATTGTGGTGGCGGATTCTCTCTCTGTCAGGCAACTGGCTCCTAATCTCTGCTAGGCTTTGTGTGGAGGGATTACTGCTAAAAGTGTTAGCGCATATTTACAACTTCTCCAGTAAACTCACAACATCCTCTCCTGTTGAAGGAGCCCAGCCACCGCAGCTAAGCCATGTTTAGCATATGTAATCAAGCCCTTTTTAACAACTATGTACATGTGTGTATTTAGTCTCTCCAAGGAGATGAGTTCTGTTTGACCTGACAGTTTATTTACTGATTTGAAACACTGGATTACCTGTGTAAACCAGAGATGAGTCTGTTTGCTTTGTGTTTTCATATCATTTGCACCTTACATGGGGCTCTCTGGGGATGGGGTGTTTATCACAGTGCATTAAAGGTCTTAGCAGTTGATTCAGTTCTTGTCTTTTTATCTGTTTTTCTCTTATTATTCAATACTGAATAATGACTGATTTTTAAGTAGATTTGGATTTAAGACACTGACGTTATAATTAAATATACTGATTTTATTGGAGACAGTATTCATACCAGAGCTTGTCTTTTTATCGGTTTTCTTCTCTTATAAGTCACAACTGAATAAGGACACATCAAGTAGATTTGGATTTAAGAAACTGATGTTATAATTAAATATGTTTTTTAATGAGTTTATTACAGACAGTATTCATACCAGAACCTTTTTATTTTATTTTCTCTCATTCTGTCACCACTGTAAATAAAGGCTTTTTTCTGTAGTTGTGCAGTTCTGAAAGGAAACACTTGCCACTTCACAGACCACATTATATCTAAGGCAATCGAAATGAGGAGCGATGGGCGTCTGGGCCGTTGGCTTCTGACTAGCATCTGTTTTTTTATCTGCAGATCAGGACGCTGCCATGTGATTTAAAGCCTGACGAGGTTGCCCTTGTGTCTCTGTTGTTATTGAAATAAAGCTGGGGACCTGTTGCCCCTCTATAGCCCCCACATAACCCAAACAAGTGTATCTGCAGAAACACACTGTCTTGTTATGGTAATGACCAGTGTGTGTGCTTTGTTTTTTTTTTTGTGCGTGAGTTTTGGGGGGTTTGTGTTCTCCCCCAAAAGTATTTTAGAAGGCTGGTCCCACTTGATGTGTATGGCCAAAGGGTACAGCGCTAAACATGCTAGCAATGTTAGCAGTATGAATCTTGACCTTTTTGCACTTTAGCTGATGGCAGAAGGAACATGAACAATGTGAACACATACAGTCTTTTAGCACTGTTTATGTGCATTTTGAACTGAATGTGTTTCATTTATCCAATAACAACATGTTTTTGGGATGTACCCTTACAAGTTTGTCCCATGACCCTAGCACAAACTTTTAATAACACTTGGAATTCTGTAGCTGTAACAATTTTATTACTGGTAAAATGTTATTTGTGGTGAAACTGATGCCTTGATAAAAATGCATATACATTATTTGCACACAATAACTATAGTGGTTTACTTTGCAGTTTGTTTTTAAATTATTACAGGTTTTTAGATTTTATTAAAAAAAAACATTTACAAAACAAAACATAACAAAAATAATGTTTATAAAATGCTTCTAATTAATTACTTTATCGGTTCTAGTAAAAAATCAACTCGTGAGACATAAAAGTTTTTTTTTAAAACTTAAGTGTTTATCTTAAGTTTAAAAAAAGATTGTCTGCTTTTCAGGTGAAAAGGGGAATTTAAATTTAATTCCCAAGCAAACTATTATGTCAGACGGTCTCATGGCATTTCTAAGATCTTATTTTATTCGTCACAGAAATGTTGGCCACAAACTGACAAGCATTGCCTCAGTCCTAAATGGGAAGTCATCCAATATCTGGTGCGATCAACAACCGGCAGAGGGGGAAAAGTGTAATCTGCCTGATGAGCGCAAAAATGCGAGGCACATAATCTTGTGACGGCTATGCTCACAAAAATAGATTTCTAAATGCAAAAAAATATTGGCTTCTTCTGACTGAGATAGTTTTAAAATCTAATTCTGTGATGCAAGCAGAACTACTAATCCCTGACCCACAATTAAAGTAATGTGGGGTTGAAGTTTCCCCGAAGTCACTCCGAAAACCACTGAGTAAACACTATATTAAGATGGCAGGGAAAGAGATGTAGGGAAACAGCGAGAGAGAGGGAGAGAACAATGTCAATCTATCGTTTAAAGGGAATACCTGATAAACATCATCTATTTAAACAAACCTAATGCTTGACTGCTTGTCGTAGGATGCATTTCATACATAAAATATGTTCCGTCACTGATATTGGGCCTTATCAGAGGGGAGAGAGGCAGAGGCGGGCTGGGGGAGCCTGGGTGGGAGCGCTGGGCTGTTTGTGGCAGATGATTGGGGCCCCAGTGCTGGAGATTGTTGATAGCATCAGTCCGTCTGTCTGTCAGCCTTCAAGGCAGGGGGTGACAGAAAAGAAAGGGAAAGAGAGAGAGAGAGAGAGAGAAAGAAAAATGTAATGGAAAAGGAGAAACTGGTAAACAGGAAGTGTCTGGACATATGGATCAAGTGAATTCTGGGCGTCCTCTAAGGCCCTGCCCCCTGAGACAGACAAACAGCCATATCACCCTGTAGCCCAAGACTGGTTTCCCACTGGAGCTAAGCAAGGCTGAGCCTGGTCAGTACCTGCTGGGAAAACTAGGTTGCTACTGGAAGAGGTGTTAGTGAGGCCAGCAGGGGGTGCTCACCCTGTGGGATGAGACGCTAAACCGAGGTCCTGACTCTCTGTGGTCATTCAAAATCCCAGGATGTCCTTCAAATGAGAGTAGGGGTGTAACCCCGGCATCCTGGCCAAATTCGCCCATTTGCCTCTATACACCATAGCCTCCTAATCATTGCCATATGTACTAATTGTCTTCGTAACTCTGTCTCCTCTCCACCAATAAGTTGGTGTGTGGTGGGCTTTCTGGCACAATATGGCTGCCGTAGCATCATCCAGGTGGATGCTGCACATTGGTGGTGCTTGAGGAGATTCCCCCCTTCCATGTAAAGCGTTTTACGATATCCGGGTATAAAAGGGAGACGGCGTGCTGCATTCATTCACCTTTTGTTCTTCGGAGCCTTCACACTGATCGACTTCGAGACTTCAAACTCTACGCCGAATTACTGCTGGAATCTTATGACGTGGTGCAGCGGACGGTCCCTTCCTGCAGCGACTTTCCCCTGGGCGTCTCGGCAGTTCCAGAAGTGTTTTTTCTAAAAGAGCTAATTTCTCCAGCGTGGCATGTCCCGCTGTTCTCATAGGTGCAACACACTCATCGAGGAGGGGGATGGACACGGTGTCTGCTTGCAGTACGCTGGGGCAGACGTTGTGGATACTTCCTGTCCGCACTGCGGGCGGTTGACGATTCAGACGTTGCGTCACAGGTGGCTGTGTTCCCACGGGACTCATTTCCGTGACGGCAGGACTACGGCCCTGCCGCCCGCTACGGCAAGCAGCGAGGGTGATATGAGGATTACTGTGAGCCTTAATCCGCCAGCCACTGGCTCACGGACCGTTAGCACCTCGTCTCGCTCATCTGACCGTTCCCCAGGAGACGGTCCCACGTCTTGTTCCTCAACCATGTATTCGGAAACTGTGCGTGACAATGATGAGATGTCCCCTGCAGCATCGGGGGGTGACGTACTGCCATCCGACTCTGGTGATTCCTCGGAGCTCCCTCCCTCGGGGGGTCGAGCCCAGGAACAAGCGGTCGTTGAAATATCAGCCATGCTTTCCCGGGCCGCTGTGAGCGTTGGGGCTTGAAGCCGCGCCCGCCCCCAGTGCCGTGTTTACCGGAAGTGCATGAGGAACGTCTTGGTTACGGATGTAACCTCAGTTCCCTGATGGAGGGAACGAGACGTTGTGTCGAGCCGACAGAAGGGATTCGCTCTTGAGAACATATCAACTTCTGACTAGTTTAGAAAAGGCCAATGAAATTGGCAAATTAAATTTGGATGCCGGACGACACCCCCGGATATCCGGGTATAAAAGGGAGACGGCGTGCTGCATTCATTCACCTTTTGGTCTAAGGAGCCTGAGCATCCCTCGACCACTGCGGCGGGAGGCCAGCGTTGTGGCAAGAAGGACACAATGTCTCGTTCCTTCCATCAGGGAACTGAGGTTACATCCGTAACCAAGACATTCCCTTTCTGTTGGTCTCTCGACGTTGTGTCGAGCCGACAGATGGGGTTCCTATGGAAAACGCCACAGTGCTGTGCTGCGTCACAATTACTAGCGAAGCATTGCCGACTGGCCTGGGCGAGTCAGACGTGAGCGCTAACGTGAAATTGTAACCGTCCAGTTGAGAGGTAGGGGGTCTCAGAGCTTTTGAAGAAAAGGTGGGAAGCCCCTGCCACCGGCCTTCACGAGCGGAGGCCTTAATTCTCTAACAGCGAGAAGCCGCCCCGGTACCGTAAGGGCCACTGGGTAAGCATTATCCCCCCCTGGGGGAAAAACGCTTTAGAGACCACTACCTACCATAGGGAGGAATTAGTGGAGACACCACATGGTCTCACCATCAGGGGAGAACTCATGGGAAAACGTGCGGACTGAAGCAGTTAACCGCAAGGTGGAGGTCCACCTAGGGAAGTCACGGGTTGCTGAGGTGGGAACCATTCATGAGGATACATCAGACAGAACCTCACACGGGGGGGGGAGGGGGGGTTACCACGTCTGGAGCACTAGGTCCGGTTAGAGCTATGTGGTAGATAACTCAACTGTTACCCAGCCTAAGGGGGCAGGGCTGCTCTGCCCAGCCTGCCCCCAGGAGGTGCTTAGTGATGGATGGAATGCCTGTTCTTTACCCAGTGGGGAAAGAAGGGAGGCGTAAATAGCCGCTGATCCCCCTAGAGGAAGGGGGAAGGGCTTTCGCAGGCGTACGCCCTACCGGCTGCCGGTCCTACATGTTGCCCTGCAGGACGCGGGCTGACACCGGTTCCACGCGTAGGTTGTAGAACCTCGCGAAGGTGATGGGCGTAGCCCAACCCGCAGCTCTGCAGATGTCTGCCAGAGAGGCGCCCTGAGCCAGTGCCCACGAGGAGGCTACACCCCGGGTGGAGTGTGCCCTCACTCCCAATGGGCAGGGGCGATCTTGTGATCGGTAGGCCATAACGATGGCCTCCACGATCCAGTGTGCCAGCCTCTGTTTGGAGACAGCCCTCCCCTTCTGCTGACCTCCAAAACAGACAAAGAGCTGCTCAGAGCTTCTGAAGCGCTGCGTGCGGTCCAAGTAGAGGCGCAGTGCGCGTACTGGACACAACACGGATGGGGTTGGGTCTTCCTCCCAGAAGGGGAGCGCCTGCAGGTTCACCACCTAGTCTCTAGGGGGAGTGGTGGGAACTTTGGGCACGTAGCCGGGCCAGGGTCTCAGGTTAGCGTGAGAATCACCGGGCCTGAGTTCTAGGCAATCTGTGGACACGGAGGGTGCTTGTAGGTCCCCTACCCTCTTGGAGGTGAGTGCCATCAGGAGAGTCATCTTTATTGTGAGGTGAGAAAGAGCGGCAGCTCCGAGGGGCTCGAAGGGGGGGGGGCTCTTGAGGCCCGTCACCTAGGTCGCAAGAGGGTACGGAGCGGTTCACGGGACTCGACGGCTGTGGGCGGCCGAGTCACGGCAGGGGAGGATATGCTTGATATCCTCTGTCTGCTTCTTTACTGTCGAGAACTGCGGCTCGACATTATCACCAAACAGCCCCCTTTGCGAGATGGGTGCATCGAGAAAGCAGACCTTCTCGGCGTTACTCATCTGTGCAAGGTTCGGCCAGAGGTGTCTCTCATGGACCACAAATGTGGACATCGCCTGACCCAGGGGCCGCGTGGTCACCCGTAGAGCGAGGTTGGTGGCGGCGCAGAGTTCCTGCATAAGCGCTGGGTCGGTCTGACCCTCGTGAAGCTCTCTCAATGCCTTGGTCTGGCAAGAGCCATAGCGTGGAGAGAGGAGGCAGCTTGGTCCGCCGCAATGTAAACTCTCCACACCAGAGATGCCGAGACCCCACTTGCTTTGGACAGGAGTCTAGGTCGAGCCCCCCAGGTGGCCGCCTGCGGACACGAGTGCACCGCGGCGGCATGCTCCACCTGGGGGACATCGACGTATCCTCTAGCTGCCTCACCCTCGAGGGAAGAGAGGGTGACAGAACTTGTTTGACGTGAACGTGCCGGAAAGGGGCGTTCCAGGTCTTACTAAGTTCTTCATGCACTTCCGGTAAACATGGCACTGGGGGCGGGCGCGGCATGGAGCCGCGCTCAAACCGAGGCACCATGTAACCAGCCACGAGCGCTGGGAGAACGTCACCCCCCGATGCTGCAAGAGACATCTCATCACCACGCATCGTGTCCGAATACGTGGTTGAGGAACAAGACGGTGGCTTGTGGACTGTCTCCTGGGGAACGGTCAGACGAGCTAGACGAGGTGCGAACGGTCCGTGAGCCAGTGGCTGGAGGATTAACGCTCACAGTAATCCTCATATCACCCTTGCTGCTTGCCGTAGTGGGCGGCAGGGCCGTAGTCCTGCCGTCACGGAACGGGGAGCAAACGAGGTGGTGGCTGAGTCCCGTGGGAACACAGCCACCTGTGACGCAACGTCTGAATAGTCAACCGCCTGCAGAGCAGGCAGGACATAACCACAACGTCTGCCCCAGCATACTGGAAGCAGACACCGTGTCCGTCCCCCTCCTCGATGAGTGTGTTGCAACCATGAGAACAGCGGGACATGCCACGCTGGAGAAATTTGCTCTTTTAGAGAAAAACTCAAACACTTCTGGAACTGCCGAGACGCTCAGGGGAAAGTCGCTGCAGGAAGGGACCGTCCACTGCACCAAGTCATAAGATTCCAGCAGTAATTCGGCGTAGAGTTTGAAGTCTCGAAGTCGATCAGTGTGAATGCTCCGAAGAACAAAAGGTGAATGAATGCAGCACGCCGTCTCCCTTTTATACCCGGATATCCGGGGGCGGAGTCCGGCATGCAAATTTCATTCGCCAATTTCATTGGCCTTTTCTAAACTAGTCAGAAGTTGATAGGTTCTCAAGAGCGAACCCCATCTGTCGGCTCGACACAACGTCGAGAGACCGACAGAAAGGGAACTGTGTTTGACGTGAAACATGCCGGTAAGGGGGCGTTCCAGGTCTTCCTAAGTTCCTCATGCACTTCCGGAAAACACAGCACTGGGGCGGGCGCGGCTAGGAGCCGCGCTCAAGCCCAAGGCACCATGTAGCCAGCCGCGAGCGCTGGGAGAGGCAGTGCGGGCACTGCAACCCAACGCTCACGGTGGCCTGGGAAAGCATGGCTGACATTTAGACGTCCGCTTCTTCCTGGGCTCGACCCCCCGAGCGAGGGAGCCTGAGGAATCATCAGAGTCGAATGGCAGTAAGTCACCCCCCGATGCTGCAAGAGACATCTCATCATCAAGCATCGTGTCCGAATACGTGGTTGAGGAACAAGACGGTGGGACCATCTCCTGGGGAACGGTCAGATGATCTAGACGAGGTGCGAACGGTCCGTGAGCCAGTGGCTGGAGGATTAACGCTCACAGTAATCCTCATATCACCCTCGCTGCTTGCCATAGTGGACGGCAGGGCCGTAGTCCTGCTGTCACGGAACAGGGAGCAGACGAGGTGGTGGCTGAGTCCCGTGGGAACACAGCCACCCGTGACGCAACGTCTGAATTGTCAACCACCGGCAGTGCGGGCAGGACGTATCCACAACGTCTGCCCCAGCGTACTGGAAGCAGACATCGTGTCCGTCCCCCTCCTCGGTGAGTGTGTTGCACCCATGAGAACAGCGGGACATGCCACGCTGGAGAAATTTGCTCTTTTAGAGAAAAACACTGGAACACTTCTGGAACCGCCGAGACGCCCAGGGGAAGTCGCAGCAGGAAGGGACAGTCCACTGCAACGCGTCGTAGAACCGGCAGTAATTCGGCGTAGAGTTTGAATTCTCGAAGTCAATCAGTGTGAAGGCTCCGAAGAACAAAAGGTGAATAAATGCAGCACGCCGTCTCCCTTTTATACCCGGATATCCGGGGGTGGAGTCCGGCATACAAATTTCATTCGCCAATTTCATTGGCCTTTTCTAAACTTGTCAGAAGTTGATAGGTTCTCAAGAGCGAACCCCATCTGTCGGCTCGACACAACGTCGAGAGACAGACAGAAAGGGAACTTAGTAAGACCTGGAATGCCCCCTTTCCGGCACGTTCATGTCAAACAAGTTCTGTCACCCTCTCTTCTCTCGAGGTTGAGGCAGCTAGAGGATACATCGATGTCCTCCAGGTGGAGTATGCAGGCAGCGGTCACCTGGGAGGCTCGACCTAGACTCAAGTTCAAATCATGGAGGGTCTCGGCATCTCCGGTGTCGAGAGCTTAAATTGCTGCGGCCAAGCTGCCTCCTCTCTCCACGCTATGGCTCCTGCCAGGCCAAGGCATTGAGAGAGCTCCACGAGGGTAAGACCGACCCAGCGCTTATGCAGGAACTCCGCGCCACCACCGACCTCGCTCTATGGGCGACCAAGGTGACCGCGCAGGCCCATGAGAGACACGTCTGGCCGAACCTTGCACAGATGAGTAACGCCGAGAAGGTCCGCTTTCTCGACGCACCCATCTCGCAAGGGTGTGGCTGTTTGGTAATACTGTTGAGCCGCAGTTCTCGACAGTAAAGAAGCAGACAGAGGATATCAAGCATATCCTCCCTCGCTGCGACTTGGCCGCCTCGGCCGTCGAGTACCGTGCACAATCTGCTTCCCAGCAACCCTGGTCCTCTTCGACGCCCTCCGGTTCTGGTGCCCCCGGCTCTGGCGTCCCCCACTCAGGCAACCCCCGGGAAGAGACATCAAAGAGGAGACCATCGCCCCATCAGCAGCCGCGGCGAAATCAGAAGCAGCCCTCATGGGAAGACCCCAGGGAGATCGAAAATACCATCGGGTTTGACCCCAGCCATTCCATCGCCCACTCTCTTAAGAGTTTCCTCTCTCTCTGGGTGTTTATCACAGCCGCTCTCACCCTCTACACGACGGTGTTCAGCAACTCGACGTTGCGTCATGGCGAGACCCAATGTCGAGGATAATCAGTAGCCCTCAGCACTCTCAATCGACAGTGCGTTGTGCTACATCATCGCCAGGCAGGTAAGCAGCGGAGCCGATCTCCTCCCCGGGGGCCTCCCCACAGCAAGGGATCCTCACTGCTCGCCATCGAACCACCCCCTTGGAGGTCGATGAAGCAGATCATACCCCTAGCCCCTGTCTCGGTCCCTGGGAGCTTGACTAGAGGCCCCAAACCGTCACGGTGGCTAAGGGATACGATCCATCTCAGCTACGCGATACAACTCACCAGACGCCCGCTCAAGTTCAGGACATCCTCTCAACCTCAGTCAGAGGTCAGGATGCTCCTGTGCTTCGGGCCAGGGTCACCACCCCTCTGGCAAGCGATCGTGCTCGTCCCTCTAGTCGGGATGTTCAATGGGTTTTGCAGCCCGTACTTCATCGTCCCCAAAAGGGGGGTTGCTAGATCTGCGTACCCTGAACAGGCACCTACTCAAGCTGCCGTTTAGGATGCTCACGCAGAAGCACATCCTGGCCTCTACCAGATGTCAAGATTCGTTCATGGCAATCGACCTGAAGGACGCTTACTTTATTGTCTCGCATTCGAGGGCGGGCATATCAGTACAGAGTCCTCCCTTTCGGTTTGTCCCTGTCCCCACGAGTCTTCACGAAGATGGGGAAGCCGCCCTCACTCCCCTCGGGGAGAGAGGTGTGCGGGTACTAACTATCTCGACAACTGGCTCATCTGGGCACACTCGCAAGATCTGTTATGTACACACAGGGACCTAGTGCTCCGGCACCTAGATCGGTTGGGACCACAGGTCAGTCGAGAAAAGAGCAAGCTCTCCCTTGTGCAGAGCATCCTCTTTCTCGGTATGGAACTTGACTCTGTCTCCATGACAGCGTGACTGACTCAGAGCGCGCTCAGTCAGTGTTGAACTGCCTGAAGCACTTCAGGCATTTAGCGGTCGCCCTGAAACAATTTCAGAGGCTCCTGGGCACATGGCATCCTCGGTGGGGGTGGTCCCCCTCGGGTTGATGCACATCCGACCGCCCCAACACTGGCTACAGAGTCGGCTTCCCTGGAGAGTGTGGCACACCGGCAGCAGGCGTATGGTCATCACGCCTCTCTGGCGACGCACCCTAACCCCCTGGTCTTCAATTACCTTTTTGGTGGACAGGGTCCCCCTAGGGCAGGTCTCAAGGGATGTCGTGGGATGACGGATGCCTCCCTGCAGGGTTGGGGTGTCGTGTGCAATGGGCACGCTGTGTCGGGCAGTGGACGAGCCCCCGCCTGCGTTGGCATATCAAATGCCTAGAGTTGTTGGCTTTGCTACTTGCACTGAAGAGGCTGTAGCCTCTCGTGCAGGGCAAGCACGTGCTGGTCTGGTTGGACAGCACAACTGCCGTGGCGTATATCAATCGACAGGGTGGCATTCGCTCACGGCAGCTAACACGACTCGCCCGACGCCTCCTCCTGTGGAGTCAGCAGGTGATCAGCTCCCTGCAAGCCACACATATCCCAGGCGACCTGAACCAGACAGCCGACGCGCTCTCTCGTCAGTCAACGCCTCGCGGAGAGTGGCGACTCCATCCCCGCGCAGTCCGGATCATATGGGTGCAGTTCGGCCAGGTACAGGGGGACCTTTTGCCTCCCCAGACTCCTCCCATTGCCCGCTTTGGTACTCCCTGACTGAGGGACCCCTCGGCACGGATACCCTAGCGCACAGCTGGCCAAGGGATAAGCGGAAGTACGCCTTCCCCCCAGTGAGCCTCATTGCACAGGTCTTGTGCAAGGCCAGGGAAGAGGAGCATCAAGTGGTACTAGTTGCGCCCTATTGGCCCAACCGCACTTGGTTCTCGGAGCTAAGGCTCTTGACAACAACTCCCCCCTGGTCGATCCCCCTGGCGAAGGATCTGCTTTCCCAGGAGAAGGGCACATAACGGCATCCCAGGCAGACCCCTGGTACTTCCATGTCTGGAAGGGACGAGGAGATCCTGAGTGGCCCACTTTTAGTTGCTCTGGTGTATCGCCCCCCTAAACAAAACTCTAATTTCCTCAGGGAGTTTGCAGACTTCCTGGGTGAATTTGCACTAAAATATGATAAACTGCTTATTCTGGGTGATTTTAATTTTCATGTCTGCTGCACTGGGGACTCTTTTGCCAAAGAATTCGCCACTCTTTTAAATGTCCATGACCTAGAGCAACATATAAATGTCCCTACTCATCAGCAAGGCCATACTCTTGATCTTGTACTGACGCATGGGTTTTCTCTGTTTGATCTTGAGCTCTCTGAAAATGGGTTTTCTGACCATAAATCTATAATGTTTTCTGGGCCTGGGGAGTTTAATGTTCCCAAAGTAAGAAAACTCTACCGTAAATCTTGTGTAATCACTTCTACCACAAGTTCTGACTTTTCTCTTGCCTTCTCTAAAGCTATGGAACGAATGGATTTCAGTTCCAGTGATCTTGGTGCAGAGGAGCTTCTGGGTAAACTCAATGCAACATGTGCATCTGTCTTGGATTTTGTCGCTCCAGAAAAATCTTTAAGCCTGAAACCTAAGTCAGAGCCCTGGATTGACAATCATATCCGCTCGCTTAGGCAGGTCTGTAGAAGAGCAGAACGAAATTGGAAGAAGGATCGTCTCCAGATCTCATTTGAACTCTTAAGAGAATCTCTGTTTCATTTCCAGAAGGCTGTTAAAGCAGCTAAATCCAAATTTTTAACTGAGATCATTGATAAGAACTTGCATAGACCCAGAACATTATTTACTATTTTTAATTCATTTGTGAACCCAACCGTCTCTGAGCCTCTTATTGCATCTGATGTGCTATGTGATGATTTCCTTGGATTCTTCATAAGTAAGATTAGGGCCATTAGATTGGTCATCCCTCATGCCTGATGCATTAAAACTTGCCACAGTTAAACCTCTGTTGAAGAGGGCAAACCTGGATCCCACTGTTATGTCAAATTTTAGACCTATTTCTAATTTGTCTTTTACGTCTAAGATCTTAGAAAAAGTAGTCTTTCGGCAGCTTCAAACGTTTCTGGATGATAATACAATCTTTGAGGTTTTTCAATCAGGTTTTAGAAAATATCATTGCACCGAAACTGTTTTCTTAAAGGTTTTAAATGACGTGTTATTAAATGGTGATTCTGGTAATCTCTCTCTATTAGTGCTACTTGACCTGACAGCCGCCTTCGACACTGTCGACCACACAATTTTGCTGTCACGGTTGGAGCAGTGTGTAGGGATAACGGGGTGTGCATTCGACTGGTTTAAATCATATTTTACAAATCGTTGTTTTAAAGTTAAGATAGGTGACTCTGCCTCTGAAGTGGCTCCCCTATCTTGCTGCGTTCCCCAGGGATCCATTTTGGCCCCCATCCTCTTCTCCTTATATTTGCTTCCCTTGGGCTCCATCTTTAGGAAATATGGTCTGTCGTTCCACTGTTATGCTGATGACACCCAAATTTATCTACCTCTAATGCAAACCTCAATCGACTTGAATGCACTTGCGTCGTGCCTGTCTGATGTTAAAACCTGGTTATCTTTAAACTTTTTAAATCTAAATGAGGATAAAACCGAAACTATAGTGTTTGGTGCGCCGAACTCAACTACTCCAAATATTAACCTAGGGTTGGACCTCCTGGAAAAAACACTATGTTAAAAATTTAGGTTTTAGAGACTAGGTGGTGAACCTGCAGGCGCTCCCCCACCGGGGAGGAAGACCCAACCCCATCCGTGTTGTGTCTAGTATGCGCACTGCGCCTCTACTTGGACCGCACACAGAGCTTCAGAAGATCTGAGCAGCTCTTTGTCTATTTTGGAGGTCAGCAGAAGGGGAGGACTATCTCCAAACAGAGGCTGGCGCAATGGATCGTGGATGCCGTCTCTACGGCATTCCAATCTCAAGATCGCCCCAGAACACACAGACCCAAGATAGGGCGCAACCCCCCGCCTTTCTTGGGGACAATGAAGTACAGGCTGTAAAACCCGCTGAACATCTCGGCTGGTGAGACGGGCTCGATCACTCCCTTTACCAGAATGAGGAATAAGACGGCAGACCGTCTTTTTTGGGGAATGGTCAGACGAGCGAGACGAGGTGTGAACGGTCCGTGAGCCGTGGCTGGCGGATTATCGCTCACAGTAATCCTCATATCACCCTCGCTGCTTGCCATAGCGGACGGCAGGGCCGTAGTCCTGCCGCCACGGAACGGGGAGCACACGAGGTGGTGGCTGAGTCCCGTGGGAACACAGCCACTTGTGACGCAACGTCTGAATCGTCACCGCCCACAGTGCGGGCAGGACGTATCCACAACGTCTGCCCCAGCGTACTGGAAGCAGGCATTGTGTCCGTCCCCCTCCTCGATGAGTGTGTTGCACCCATGAGAACAGCGGGACAAGCCACGCTGGAGAAATTTGCTCTTTTAGAAAAGGAAATTTGTTCGAACACCTCCGGAACTGCCGAGACGCCCAGGGGAGAGTCACTGCAGGAAGGGACCGTCCGCTGTCCACGTCGTAGATTCCAGCAGAAAGAATGATCACCCAGATCGTAGATAAGCTCACCAGATGCGTAGGCTCTGAAGAACAAAAGGTGAATGAATGAGCACGCCTGCTTCCCTTTTATACCCGGACATCCGGGGAGGAGCCCGGCATGCAAATTTCATTCGCCAATTTTCATTGGCCTTTTCTAAATACTCAGAAGATGATAGGTTCTCAAGACAAACCCCATTCTGTCGGTTCAACACAACGTCGAGAGACCGACAGAAAGGGAACCTCAGTTCCCTGATGGAGGGAACTGAGGTCATGGGTTGCCTAATTGGGAACCATACATGAGGATACTTAGTGACGGATGGAATGCCTATTCTTTACCCAGTGGGGAAAGAAGGGAGGCGGAATATAGCCTCTGACCCCCCTACGGGAGGGGGAAGGGCTTTCGCAGGCATATGCCCTACCGGCTGCCGGTCCTACACATTGCCCTGCAGGACGCGGGCTGATACCGGTTACACTGCCTGTCCTACACGTTGCCCTTCCTGACGCGGGCTGATACCGGTTCCACGCATAGGTTGTAGAACCTCGCAAAGGAGTTGGGCGTAGCCCAACCCGCAGCTCTGCAAATGTCTGCCAGAGTGGCGCCCTGAGCCATTGCCCACGAGGAGGCTACACCCGGATGGAGTGTGCCCTCACTCCCAACGGACAGGGGCGATCTTGGGATCAGTATGCCGTAGCGACGGCATCCACGATCGAGTGCGCCATCCTCTGTTTGGAGACAGCCCTCCCCCTCTGCTGACCTCCAAAACAGACAAAGAGCTGCTCAGAGCTTCTGAAGCTCTGTGTGCGGTCCAAGTAGAGGCTCAGTGCGCGTACTGGACACAACATGGATGGGGTTGGGTCTTCCTCCCAACGCCTGCAAGTTCACCACCTGATCCCGGAAGGGAGTGGTGGGAACTTTGAGCATGTAGCCGGGCCATGGTCTCAGGATCACGTGAGAGTCTCCAGGCCCGAATTCTAGCCAGTCCGTGGACACAGAGAATGCTTGCAGGTCCCCCACCCTCTTGATGGAGGCGAGCGCCACCAGGATGGCCGTCTTTATCGTAAGGTGAGAAAGAGCGGACTCTCCCAGGTGCTCGAAGGGGGGCCTCAAGAGGGTATGGAGCGCGGGCGAGCTGGATTCAACCTTCTCGCGCCCCTAAGGAACCTTATGACCAGGTCGTGCTGTCTTAGAGACTTTCCAGCCACTGCATTGTGATGTGCGGCTATTGCGGCAACATACACTTTCAGTTTGGAGGGGGAGAGGTTCCTCTCAAGTCTCTCCTGTAGGAAGGACAGCACGTGTCCGTTCGAGCATCTCTGTGGGTCTTCTCTGCGAGAAGAACACCAGGACGAGAAGAGGCACCACTTCAAGGCATACAGCCTCACTCAGGGTCTCCTCGTCTGGCCTGGGATGCCAAAACGTGCCCTTCCCCTGTGACAGAAGGTCCTCTGTCAGGGGAATCGGCCAGGGGGGAGTTGTTGTCAGAAGCACCAGCTCTGAGAACCAAGTCCGGTTGGGCCAGTAAGGCGCAACTAGTACCACTTCATGCTCCTCTTCCCTGACCTTGCACAGGGTCTGTGCAATGAGGCTCACTGGGAGGAAGGCATACTGGGAGGAAGGCTCACTGGGAGGAAAGCATTCGCTTGTCCCGCGGCCAGCTGTGCGCAAGGGCATCCGTGCCGAGGGGTGCCTCAGACAGGGAGTACCAAAGCGGACAATGGGTGGAGTCCGGGAAGGTAAACAGGTCCACCTGTGCCTGGCCGAACTACTCCCAAATACCCAGATCTAGGATGGGGCACAGCTCCCCACCTTTCTTTGGGACAATGAAATACGGGCTGTAAAATCCGTTGAACATCTCGGCTGGTAGGACGGGCTCGATCGCTCCCAGAAGGGTGGCAACCTCAGCCCGAAGCACGGGCGCATCCCCACCTCTGACTGAGGTGGAACGGATGCCCCGAAACTTGGGAGGGTGTCTGGCGAACTGGATCGTGTAGCCGAGACAGATCGTCCTCCCTATCCAGCCTGACGGTCTGGGAAGCTGCCAAGCTCCCAGGAACTGAGACAGGGGGACTAGGGGTGTTGAAGGGGGCCGGGGCTGCCTGGGAGCAGACGCCGCTCGGGATCTCGAAGGCCTGAAGGTGGCCGTGTAGTGGCGGGGCAGGATGTGTTTGATTGCCTCCGTCTGCTTCTTCACCGCCGAGAACTGCTGGGAGAAGTCCTCGACGGTATCACCAAACAGCCCACCCTGCGAGATGGGAGCGTCGAGAAAGCGAACCTTCTCGGCATCCTTCATCTGCGCAAGGTTTAGCCAGAGGTGTCTCTCCTGGACCACCATGGTGGACATCGCCCGACCCAGGGCCCGCGCCGTCACCTTAGTCGCCCGTAGAGCCAGATCGGTGGCGGTGCGGAGTTCCTGCATTACCGCTGAGTCGGTCTTACCCTCGTGGAGCTCCTTCAACGCCTTGGCCTGGTGTACCTGCAGGATGGCCATGGCGTGGAGGGAGGAGGCAGCTTGGCCCGCAGCAGTGTAAGCCTTCGACACCAGCGATGCCGAAAACTTACATGCCTTGGACGGGAGTCTAGGCCGAGCCCTCCTGGTGGCCGCTGTCTGTGTGCACAGGTGCACCGCGACAGCATGCTCCACCTGGGGAAGCTCGACATAGCCTCGGGCTGCCCCACCATCGAGGGAAGTAAGGGCGACAGAGCCGGTCTGACGGGAATGAGCCGTGAGGGCGCGTTCCACTACTTACTGAGCTCCTCATGCACTTCCGGGAAGAACGGGACCGGAGCCGGGCGCAGCTTGGAGTCGCGCTCGGACCCCAGGTACCACGTATCCAACCGCAAGCGCTGGGGGAGAGGCAGTGCTGTGCGGCAGCCCGGAATATCATGGTTGACATCTCGACGTCCGCCTCTTCCTGGGCTCTACCCCCAACCCCCCCCCCCCCGAGGGAGGTAGCTCCGAGGAATTGTCGGGGTCGGATGCCAATAGGTCGCCCTCCGATGCTGCAATGGACATCTCATCTTCGTCACACACTCCCGAGTATGTGGCCGAGGAACAAGACGGGGTGGGACCGTCTCTTAAGGAATGGTCAGACGAGCGAGACGGGAAACTGCTATAAGTAACAACCAAGAATACTGTTTAACTATTGACGGATGTTCCATAAAACCCTCGTCGTCAGCAAAGAATCTTGGCGTTCTATTTGATAGTAGTCTGTCATTTGAGAGCCACGTCGCCAACACCTGTAAAATTGCGTTTTTCCATCTTAAGAATATATCTAAACTACGTCATATGCTGTCAATGTCAGATGCAGCGAAGTTAATTCATGCATTCATGACATCAAGACTAGACTACTGTAATGCACTGTTAGGTGGTTGCCCTGCAGGCTTATTACAAAAACTCCAACTGGTCCAAAACGCGGCAGCTCAAGATCTTACACATACAAAAAGTATGAACATATTAGCCCGGTTCTGTCAACCTTGCACTGGTTACCTTTAAAGCATCACATTAACTTTAAAATCTTGCTTATTACCTATAAAGCCCTACATGGTTTAGCTCCTCAATACTTGAATGAACTCCTTTTGTATTAAAGTCCTTCACGTGCATTACGCTCTCAGGCGTCCTGTCAGTTGGTAATACCTAGAATTTAAAAATCAAGTGCAGGTGGTAGATCCTTTTCCTATCTAGTGCCTAAACTTTGGAATAGTCTTCCCTGCATTGTCCGGGAGGCAGACACACTCTGTCAGTTTAAATCTAGACTAAAGACGCATCTTTTTAATCTTACATACACTACACTTCCATAATATAAATCCTCTGAGGGTTTAGGCTGCATTAGTTAGATCAACCGGAACCAAAAACACAACTGATGTACTTGTTGCATCAAAGAGTGCAGAACAGTACTTTACCATCAGCCAGTCTTGTCTCAGTGTACCAAGGTTACCACAGCGAGCAGGATGCAGTTCATGGCCTGACCTGATGGTAGAGCAGAAAATGGGAAGCGGCGACCTGACAAGAGCTGAGATGATAGAGCTGGATAAAGAAGGACGCGGTCACCTGACACGTCTTCATGGCCTGACCTGATGGTAGAGCGGAGAATGGGAAGCGGCGACCTGACAAGAGCTGAGATGATAGAGCTGGATAAAGAAGGACGCGGTCACCTGACACGTCTTCACCACAAAATTTCAAATGCTATTAGATTATTAATGATAATCTTAAACAATAATTTACCTTATTAGTAAGTTTATTTATTTTATTTAGCCTTGTTGTGCAAGCTCTCTGGAGCTTGTGCAGAGGCAGCAGCTTTTGAAAGAAGGGAACTGGAATCCCCTGGTTGGGCCTGGGTTCTCCTGAGGTTTTTTTTCTCGATTAGAGTTTTGGGTTCCTCGCCACCATTTGCATACTGTTTTTTTGCACTTATTGCCTGTCCGGGGGGGCTGCTTTGGAATTTTAAAGTTTTACTTAATATTGCATATAGGAATTTATAGTCTGTTATATTTGACCTGTGCTTCTCTCCTTTATCTTAAATGTGTGCTCTCACTGAGCATGTGTGTGTGCGTGCGTGCGTGTCTGTGTGTGTGTGCGTACTTGTCTGTTTACGTGTGTGTGTGTGTGTGTGTGCGTCCGTGTGTGTGTGTCTATGTCTGTGTTAGTACGTGTGCATATTGTGTGTGTGGAGTGTTTTGTATGTGGGTATGTCTGTCTTCTGTGTTTTCAACTTTTTCTTGTTTTTGCAGGTACAACTTTAATTGTTTTGCTTATAGTCAATATGTCTTATGTACAGCTGCTTTGTAACAATGAAAATTGTAAAAAGCGCTATATAAATAAAGTTGAGTTGAGATTAGTTGAGTTAACCGCAAGGTGGAGGTCCACCTAGGGAGGTCATGGGTTGCCGAGGTGGGAACCATTCATGAGGATACATCAGACGGAACCACCCACGGTGGGGGGGGTTACCTCGTTTGGAGCACTAGGTCCAGTTACAGCTATGTGGTAGATAACTCAACTGTTCCCCGACCTAAGGGGGCAGGGCTGCTCTGCCCAGCCTGCCCCCAGGAAGGTGCTTAGTGATGGATGGAATAACTGTTCTTTACCCAGTGGAGAAAGAAGGGAGGCTTAAATAGCCGCTGATCCCCCTAGAGGAAGGGCTTTCACAGGCGTACGCCCTACCAGCTGCCGGTCCTACACGTTGCCCTCCAGGACGCAGGCTGACACCGGTTTCACGTGTAGGACTCCGCCCCGGCTACGTGCCCGAGGTTCCCACCACTCTCCCGAGAGACCAGATGGTGAACCTGCAGGCGCTCCCCACCGGGGAGGAAGACCCAACCTATCCGTGCTGTGTCCAGTACGCACTCGGCGCCTCTACTTGGACCGCACGCAGAGTCCAGATGCTCTGAGCAGCTCTTTGTCTGTTTCGGGGGTCAGCAGAAGGGAGGGCTGTCTCCAAACAGAGGCTGGCGCACTGGATTGGGGATGCACTCGTTAGGGCATACCGATCTCTATTCGTCCCTGCCCGTGGGGGTGAGGCACACCCCTCATGGGCACTGGCTCAGGGCGCCTCTCTTGCAGACATCTGCGGAGCTGCGGGTTGGGCTATGCCTAACAACTCCATGAGGTTCTAATACCTACGCGCGGAACCGGTGTCAGCCCACATCCTGGCAAGGTGTGGGAACGGCAGCCGGTAGGGCGTACGCCTGCGGAAGCCCTTCCCCCTCCGGGGGGAGCAGTGGCGATCCCGCCTCACTTCTTTCCCCTCGGGTAAAGAACAGGCATTCCATCCATCACTAAGCACCCTTCCAGGGGACAGGCTGGGCAGAGCAGCCCTGGCCGCTTAGGCCAGGGAACAGTTGAGTTATCCCACATAGCTCTAACCGGACCTAGTGCTCCAGACGTGGTAACACCCCCTCCGTGGGCTGTTCTGTCTGATGTATCCTCATGAAAGGTTCCCACCTTGGCAACCCATGACCTCCCCAGGTGGACTCCCACCTTGCGGTTAACTCCTGTCCGCACTTTCTTCCCATGAGTTCTCCCCTGATGGTGAGACCATGTGGTGTATCCACTAATTCCTCCCTACGGTAGGTAGTGTTCTCTGCAGCGTTTTTCCCCCAGGGGGAATAATGCTTACCCAGTGGCCCGTACGGTGCCGGGCAGCTTCTCGCCATTTAGAGAATTAGGCCTCCGCCCATGACGGCCGGCGTTAGGGGGCTTCCCAACTTTTGTGGAAAGCTCTGGGTCCCCCTTCCTCTCCACTGGAAGGTCATAATTTCGCGTTAGCGTGTTCGTCTGACTCGCCCAGGCCAGTTAACGTCGCTCCGCAGAGATTGTGACGCGGCTCAGTGCTGTGGCGTTTTCCATAGGAACCCCATTCTGTCGGTTCGACACAACGTCGAGAGACCGACAGAAAGGGAACGGCTTGGTTACGGATGTAACCTCGGTTCCCTGATGGAGGGAACGAGACGTTGTGTCCCTCATGCCACAACACTGGCCGCCCACCCCAGCGGTCGGGGGAGGATGCTTTAGGCTCCTCAGACCAAAGGTGAATGAATGAGCACGCCGGCTTCCCTCTTATACCTGGACATCCGGGGAGGAGCCCGGCATGCAAATTTCATTCGCCAATTTTCATTGGCCTTTTCTAAATACCCAGAAGATGATAGGTTCTCAAGACAAACCCCATTCTGTCGGTTAGACACAACGTCTCGTACCCTCTATCAGGGAACCGAGGTTACATCCGTAACCAAGACTTTCTCTAGTGTTGAGTTGAGGTTTTTTGACAAGGGCCCTTATAACAGCCACTTTATATGCTTTAGGCACATGTCCTAATGTCAGAGATGAGTTAATAATACCAAGAATAGGATCTATAATTTCTGGGAGCATCTCTTTGAGTAGATTTGTAGGTATAGGGTCTAGCATGCATGTTGTTGATTTAGATGATCTAATAATTTTAGACAGCTCATCTTGATCTACGGTATAAAATAATTGCATTTTCTCCTTAAGGGCGCTGTAGTTAGTTTGTTCAGCGGGTTTCACTTCTGATTGCATTGTTATAATTTTTTCTCTAATATCTTGGATTTTATATGTGAAGTAGTTCATAAATTCATCACTGCTATGCTGATATACAGGATCAGAAGTCACTGACGATTTATTTTTTGTTAATTTAGCCACCGTGTTAAATAAAAACCTAGGGTTGTGCTGGTTTTCTTCTATTAGTGATGAAAAGTAGGCGGATCTAGAAGTTATTAGGGCTTTCCTGTATTTTCGAATACTATCCTTCCATGCTGTACGAAATACCTCTAATTTAGTTTTCTTAAAGTTGCGCTCCATTTTTCGGGCCGCTTTCTTTAGAGCCTGAGTGTGTTCATTATACCACGGTGTGGGGCTGCCATTTTTAATCTTCTTTAAACGTAGAGGAGCAACTGTGTCTAGCGTTACCGAGAAGGTGGAATTAAAATTTTCAGTGGTAATGTCAAGATCTTCAACGTTATTTCTCATGCTAGCAATTTGAGACAATTCGGGCAGATTATCGAGAAACGCATCTTTGGTAGTTGAAGTTATTGTTCTACCATATTTGTAACAATGAGTTTTATTTGCAGCCGTATGCCAATGAAGCAAACATAATACCAGATAATGATCCGAAATGTCTTTACTCTGCTGAAGGATTTTAACATCATCCACATTTATACCGTAAAACAGTATTAATTAAACTGGGTCCGATGTGACATCATCGAGATATTATTTAAATTTTTAAAGGTCTGAAGTGGACCAATAAACCCATAATTGGTGTTGTTTGAAAGCGTAGACTCTCTATTTTCCGCAGATATGAATCAATTTGGAGATTTATTTTACTGTAAGATAGTTATTTACACTTTATTTGCATTTATTATCGTTATTGCGCTTTCTAGACGACTGATCTTTGTTCTCCGTTGCGCATAGCCGCATAGCTACTGCGCCTTGCGCACTGGCTTTTTAGTTGTTTGTTATGGTCACAACTAAAATAACGGTACACGGGTATTCAGTCGAGTATTCTAGTTTATATTATATAAAATAAAACATTTGCATATAGAGGCAGAGCCAGAGCGCACAGGGCCTGTGTTATTCACTTTTAAAGACAGGTTTTAGAACAAAAAAAATACTTGCCTTGTATTTAGATGGTTCATCACAGAACAGACAACATATTTAATCATTTTCATCACTTACAGCAGTTTTTTATGTCATTTCAAAGGGTTTTCTGCAAAATGACATCAATATATTGCATTTATTCAACTGTATGTGGATACTTCAAATTTTGGTAGGTTGAAATTGTATAAAAAAGGGGATTGTTCTTCTCTTCAGTTATAATAGAATAACTCTTGATTGGATTATGATAGATTATGATTTCATTTTTCCTCAATTTGCTGATATGTGCTGGAAATAAATAAAATTGTTTTCAGGGAGCTGCAGCCCTCATAGCCTAAATGATATACTTTCAAACTGCAGGTTGTAAAAAAAACCTCAAAGAGCGCCTGTTTTTTTTTGTGTGTTTATTATAACACAGACAACATATACAATCATTTTTATCACTTTCAACAGTGTTTTATGTAACTTCAAAGGGTTCTTGTAAAATGATAACAAACTTTTGTATTTACATATGGGTATACATATTCCATATTCCATATATGCATATGGGTATGGGAAGCTTGTCAATTTGGGTAGGCTAAATCCAGGCGGAAATCCTTAAAATAGCCACAGTGTAAGAGTTAAATCTTGTTACTGTAGATAGTGAATGTGTAATTACAGTATAACGACAATATATTGTTTCCAAACTTACAAATAGTTGGCTACACTTGTTGGAGGTATACAACCCTAAAGAGACATTTTCCATTAAGATGTTTGTACTGTAATAACTTTCAATTTGAGTGTGGAAAAAGGACATATTCACTAGAAATATACAAATATAAGCAATTCTGAAAACTATGTATGTAGCAATAAAAAGCAGATAAACACTTAAGCTTCTGGATGCCCCTGGTGGTCCCCGGACCCCATTATGAAAAGCCCTGGCATAAACCACAGGCTATCATGAGAGGCTGGTGAATGACTACAGACAAATCTCAGCTGGGACACAGTGGCATTTATTGTCCTGATTTTTCGAGAAACCAACAGGAAGGATATTGTATAAGGGCAGACCTGACACATAAAATAATGCACTTTCTGTAATTCCATCTGATGTTAGTGTTTTTATGACATTGAGCTATGATTGACTGAATGTACCTGTTGGTTGAGAACACGTTAGTGTTTTGGTAGACACGCTGTATTGTTGTCATGGAAAACTCAGATGCAGTATAAGAGTCTTTATTACAATACCTCACATAAAACAAAAGCTCAAGCAAAACCTCAGGGAAGAGTCCGCTGGTACTTGCCCAGATCGGGTAAAAAGGATAAATAAAGGGGCAAGGGCTCGAGTGCTCGGGCGTAGTGATAATGGGAATGGGTATTATGATACTGCAAGGAGGTAGATCAAAAAATAAGGACCGAGTGCAGGATGCAAGACAAATCTCCATAAGGCAGGGTCCTAGACGAATCTCCCCAAGGCAAGTTACCATACTAATATCCACAAGGCAAGTTGCTAGACGAATCTCCACAAGGTAAGCTACTAGGTGGATATCCACAAGGCAAGGTACTAGCCGAATCTCCACAAGACAAGGTGCTAGACGGATATCCACAAGGCAGGGTACTAGACGAATCTCCACAATGCAGGGTACTCGGTAAAGTCCATAAGATCCAAGCCGCAGCTACGCCAAGGAGAAAAAAACTCCACTGAAAGACACTAGAGCAGCCGGGGTCTCACTGAAGGGAAGGGTTGAGCCGGAACTGCAGACAGGCGAAAGGCAGGCACCATGTATACAAAATAGAGCTGGAGCCTAGACACAAAGAGTGATTAGGAAGGCTTTAAACCCAGATTAAATCAGCGGCCCAACACTCAACCAACATTAACAGACCGACACAGGACAGAGGAAAAACCCAGTGGTAATATAGAGGAGGTAATCAGAACGTGATGAGCAACCAAGAGGGGAGAGAGGAAAGCCAAAGTGAAACCAGGTGAGGAGAGTGAAACAATAATGAGCAGGTAATAGTGAAACGAGAGGCAGGGTAACCGACGCAGACACCGAGCACATGGTGAGCTGTCAAACCACACCATGTGATCGACAAAGAACAAAACAAACAGGTGCTCAAACCCAGCACCTGTCAATTGTGTTAGTGTATTTTTGCATTTTTTAAATGATTGTTGGTGTCATGGTCCTGCCTTCTTGTTCAGGATTTTCTAGTCTCCTCCGGTGCGGAGCTAGTCACGCCCTCCACCGCTGCCTCGCAACCAACCACAGGCCCTGCAGTTCGGTTAAAGAAGAAGAGGCAGCGGAGGGGGGCGCAGACTCCAGTACAGCCTGTGTCCAGCCCAGCACCCAGTCCGGTGCAGCAGCCGGCGCCCCAGCCGGTTCAGCAGCCGACGTCCAGTTCAGTGTCCAGCTCAGTGCAGCCGGCGTCCAGTCTGGTGCAACCGGCGTCCCAGCCGGCCTTCCAGCCGGCGTTCCAGCCGGCGAAGCAGCCGGCCCCCAGCCTTGTGCGGCCGGCCTTCCAGCCGGTGCCCAGCCTTGTCCCACCGACGTTCCAGTCGGAAGTTCCTCCCCCACTAAGTCCCCCAGAACTCCGCGACCTCAAGCGCACTCAGGGACTAAGACTGTTCCCCCCATGAACTCTTGTTTTGACCCACCCCCCTCCCATGTTTGTTATTTTTAGTATGCCACCCCAATCCTAATGTTATCCTTGCTTGTCTGCCCCTGATTTTGTTTTCCATGTTTTGTCTTTTCTTGTCACTGTTCCAATCTGTCTTGTCTTGTTAGTCGACCCCTTGGTGAAGGGGGGGGGCTCTGTCATGGTCCTGCCTTCTTGTTCAGGATTTTCTAGTCTTGTTGCGGGATTGTGACAGATCCCTTATGTTTAGTGTGAGAAAGTCATGGAGTGTTTATCTTTTGACATACCATGTGCTTTCTCGTGTCTCGTCATTGGCCCCGCCCCTCTCGTTTCCCGTATTGCTTCCCTGCCGTGTATTATGTTCCTCACCTTCCCCTCGTTATCTTCCTTTGTTTGTCTCCCTTTAAAATGCCCTCATGTTTCATTGCCCTGTGTTCGTTCGTTGTGTATGTGTTCTATGTGACGTGCACAGTTTCTTGTACTGTGAGTGCCTGTGCCTTGTTTGTTGATTTTGGATTACCATACCCTGCTTTGATGTGTCACATATAGTTTAGTTTTTCTTGCCCCATCGAGGGAAGTGTTTTGTTCTAGTTTTTTTATTTTAGTTCGTTCTCGTGTTGACACCCCCTCATGGGTTTTTGTTTGTTTTATTAAAGTCTTTTGTGTTAACCCCTTCATTTCTGTCCACCACACCCGTGACAGTTGGAGTTTAGTTTTAAGTTTTAACTTTTTTTAAGCATGAAAGCTTAGGAGTAAGCTTAGGAGTAAGCTTTCCTGTAGCTCAGTGGTAAGAGCATTGCGTTAACAGCATTTTAAAGGGAGACAAACAAAGGAAGATAACGAGGGGCAGGTGAGGAACATAAGACACGGCAGGGAAGCAATACGGGAAACGAGAGGGGCGGGGCCAATGACGAGACACGAGAAAGCACATGGAATGTCAAAAGATAAACACCCCATTAGGGATCTGTCACAATCCTGCACATACCTATGTATAGGATCATGCAATGTAAGTCGCTTTGGATAAAAGCATCTGCCAAATGCATAATGTAAATGTAGTTTACAATATGTGATTTTAAGCATGAAATTAACAGTTTTGCCAATTCAGTGTTTTAGGTGTGTTGCTGTGTTAAGAGTTTAGGAAAATTGTTATGAAAATTTAACCAATCAGATAAGAATCTGAAAAGTATTTTCCAGTTTTGTGTACAATATCGTCGCTGTCGGGCGGAAACCTCCTATGTCCAAATTTGGTCAATTTCATATTTTTTCACAAATCGATGCTATTTGTCAGTCCCCATGTGGGTCTGTTATTTTTACAAATTATTAACCAATCTAAAGTGTTGAAAATAGCTTGAGAACAAATCTCTTAACTCCATTCGACACTTCAGCTGTCTGAGAAGTCTCGTAACTCCACCTCTTCTTCACTCCGCGGGAGCTTCTCGGCATTACGTCTCCTGATTGAAAGTTTTTTAGTCAATAACGAGTGAAAATAGTTAGGTTAGATACATTTGAGTAGGTCTGTTTTGTTAAAAATCGATAGCTGTAATGCTTCGGTGCAGAAGGAAGCCCGTGAACCACGAAGGTAAGTTTGCGAGCAGATTCGGCTAATTCCCGCCTATTAGACAGCCTAGTCAGCTCATCGTTTTTTATATTACATCACTTATAGTTCTTAAACCTTTAAAATAGAGTTTAGGAAGATATATGTAACCACAGTCGTTAGCTTTGGTTAACAATTGAAGCCTTTTCTCTTGTCAAGAGGCTCAACGCGACCGCTGACTTTATTTGCGTGCAGATTAATATCCGCCTATATTAGACAGCCTGTTTAATGTTTTATTTTGGTATTGCATCACTCATAGCTCTAACGTTTAAAATAGAGTTTAGGAAGATGTATGTAACCACAATCATTAGCTTTCATTAGCTCTTAAAGCCTCGTCTCTTGTCAAAAGGCTCAACGCGACTGCAGACTTTGATGAACACTGCTGGCAGCAGCGACGTCTGTTTCCGTACCATTCTTATCAATGACAGCGTAATCTCGTATCTCCCTGCTCCCAAATTATAAACCTTGTATCTCCAATTAAACATGATTTTGGGGAAATGTTGTGTTAATGTTGGTACACAACAGTATATGATAGCAATATGAGGTATAATACCAACTTTAATGATACAATGTTTAATAACTCAAAAAATATGCAGTTTTTTTAACTTCCTGAAAAATAATGGTTTTGGAGATACTAGGATTCCGCCTGACAGCGACGATATGCATTAAGTGGTTAATGAACAGGCTCTTGGCGATTTGTGGTTATGCCTACTCTACAAAGATGGAGAATAATGCGATTTTATTTGGGAGGTGGATTCTGTGTTATAGCTTTGCTTCTCTTTGATTCACAATAAGCTGTATGCCTTTATGGAACTGACCTCCTTATTATGTAAGAGACTGGAATTTCAGCACAGCACCTGATGAACTGCCAGGTGTAGTGAACTTTAATAGACAGATAGTGGGAGCCAAGGCTGAAAGATCCAACAGATATGACCTACACTAAGAGGTAACCTGAGCCCAGCCCTGACCAACCAAATGTGTATTGTGTTTTCAACATGTGTGCAGGTAAATAGGTGTGTGTTGGAAAGTGTTTAGTTACTGTGATGTCTTGCACCTGGACTCCATAAGGTACACTATAAAGAAAAGGAAGGTGTGTGTGTGTGTGTGCGTGCGTGCGTGCGTGCGTGCGTGCGTGTGTGTGTGTGGCCTTGTTTTTATATCCCGGTGTGGACCTAAACCTGAATACACACCAACATATGGGGACCAAAATTGAGGTCCACATGGGCAAAAAAGTGTATAAATCGTACAGAACAATATTTTTCGAAAATCTAAAAATGCAATACGTTTTTTATGATCTTTAGGTTTAGGGGTAGGGGATAAAATATACAGTTTGTACAACATAAAAATCATTATGCCTATGGACTGTCCCCACGGAGATAATAAACCGGACATGGTGTGTGTGTGCATGTTTGTATAGGTTATAGGTGCATGTCCCCACTATTATAGCAATACAAACTGTGGTTTCTGTGTGTGTTTGCGGAATCAAGCTCTACAGAGCTGAACAATTCCATTTGTCAGATCACTGCCTTCCATGAATACTTAAGAAAGGGAAAATACACTGCTGCCTCTCAGAGAGTAATTAGACTTGTTAAGACATGAGCTGAATATGTGCTAAATAAACATCATATGTCGGATTGGTATTCCTTATTGAACAGTGAAGTGGCTATAGTGAGGCTTTGAAGTTGATTGTTTGACATTAAACATCATTCATTAAAACGAAAACGTTGTGTTGGGAGACAGACTGGGGTTTGATCTTGAGAACCTATCAGCTCCGAGAGGAATTTTAAAACGCCAATGGGCTTGGCGAATGGCACACGCAAGCCAGTCCCCGTCCCGTGCATACGGGTATAAAAGGACGATGGTGGCGGTCATTCATTTACCCTTTGGGCTGATGAACCTAAGAGGTATCTCCCGGTCGCTGCAGCGGGTCGGTGAAGTATTGAGGCATGAAGACACAACGTCTCTTTCCCTCCATCAGGGAACGGAGGTTACAGTCGTAACCGAGACGTTCCCCATCAGTCCGTCTCTCGACGTTGTGTTGAGAGACAGACTGGGGATCTATCTTTACGTGCTACGGCGCTGAGCCGTATCACAACCTCAACGGAGTGACACTGACTGGACTAGTGAGTCACAAGTGAGCACTACCGCGAGATGTAATCTTCCTGTGGGATCAGCACTAGTAGCATACTGAGAAGCTTTTACCGACGGCCATCACGGGCGGTGGCATTCGTCACTAGTAGCGAGACGCCTACCGGCATCGTAAGAACACTGGGGAAACACTGCTCTCCTCTTTGAAGAGTGTGTTACGGAGGCCACATCCTACCACAAGGGGAGGTTACATGTGGAGACACCAACATGGTCTCACCAGTGGGGAGAACAACATGTGAGAATTTGTGTCAGCCCGGATGGGGGGACAGAACCCAGGTGGGGTAACCACCGGAGGGGAGGTCACAGGTTCACCGACAGGGGAACCAGGAGTGAGGAATTCAGCATACGGGACAACCCTGCAGGGGAGTCATTACATATGGGGCAACAGTCCTACTATAGGGGTCCACCTGAGCAGGGGCGACACTACCAGTACTGGCCTTGGTTCCAACAGACCGCTCCGCCCAGTCTGTTTACCATAATGCCAAAAAATGCTTAGTGAGGGATGGAATGCCTGTACTTCACCCTAAGGGGGGAAGTAGGGAGGCTAGATAGCGCGCTAGACTCACCTGGAGAGGGGAGAAGGCTCTTTCACAGGCATACGCCCAAACCAGATGCCTGTCTTATACGCCGGTAGTGTGTAAGACACGGGCTGACACTGGTTCCACGCGGAGGTTGTAAAACCTTGCGAAGGTACTGGGCGTAGCCCAACCAGCAGCATTACAAATGTCTGCCAGAGAGGCGCCCTGAGCAAGTGCCCACGAGGAGGCCATACCCCGAGTGGAGTGGGCTCTCACTGCAAGCGGGCACGGATGATCTTGGGACTGGTATGCCAAAGCAATGGCATCCACAACCCAGTGTGCCAATCTCTGTTTGGAGAAAGCCCTCCCATGGTGCTGTCCCCCATAACAGACAAAAAGCTGCCCAGAGTTCCTAAGGCTCTGCGTGCTGTCCAAGTAGAAGAGCAGTGCGCATACTGGACACAACACGTTGGAGGTTGGGTCTTCCTCCCCAGGGGGGAGCGCATGCAGGTTCACCACCTGGTCCCGGAAGGGAGTACCAAGGCCCTGCAAGACCACATTAAGGTCCCAAGAGGGTACGGAGCGCAGTAGAGGTGGCTTCACCCTTCTCACGCCCTTAAGGAAGCTGGTGACCAGGTCATGTTGGCCGAGAGACTTGTGATGAGCGGCAATAGCGGCTACATACACTTTCAACGTGGATGGGGAGAGGTTACTCTCTAGTCTCTCTTGTAGGAAGGCCAACGCTGACCCGATCGAGCAATTCCGTGGGTTCTCCTTGCGGGAAGAACACCAAGATGAGAAGAGTCGGCACTTATAAGCGTATAGACGCCTAGTGGGGTGGGGGTTGGGGGGGGCTCTAGCCTGCAGGACAGTCTCTCTGACCGTCGGCGTCAAGGCACTCAAGGTCTCCTCGTCCCATCCAGGTCCCAGACATGGAGATTCCAGAGGCCTGACTTGGGGTGCAACACCGTGCCCATCCCCTGCGATAGAAGGTCCTTCGTCAGGGGAATCGGCCAGGGGGAACTGTCGTCAGAGCCACCAGGTCTGAGAACCAAGTCTGGTTGGGCCAGTAAGGCGCAACTACCAGTACTTGATGTCCTTCTTCCCTGACCTTGCACAGACCTGTGCAAGGAGGCTCACTGGGGGGAAGGTGTACTTCTGCTTGTCCTGCGGCCAGCTGTGTGCTAAGGCATCCGTGCCGAGGGGTTCCTCGGTCAGGGAGTACCAAAGCGTGCAATGGGTGGAGTCCGGGGAGGGAAACAGGTCCATCTGCGCCTGGCCGAACCGCTCCCATATGAGCCGGACTGCGCGGAGATGGAGTCGCTATACTCTCCGCGAGGGGCACCCCCTGACGAGAGAGCACATCGGCTGTCTGGTTCAGGTCACCCGGGAAAAAAGTGGCTTGCAGGCACTTGGTCACCTGCTGACTCCAGAGGAGGAAGTGAAAGTGAAAGTGACCTATTAGTCAGATATGGTGACCCATACCCGAAATGTGACCTCTGCACTTAACGCATCCAGAGAGTAGTGAACACACGCACAGCAAGTGGTGAACACACGTACACGCGTAGGGGTAAGGTGCCTTGCTCAAGGGCACCTCAGTCATTACCCGCCGGCCCTGGGAATCGAGGTCACAAGTCCGACTCTCTAACCATTAGGCCACGACTGCCCGAGGAGGCGTCAGGCGAGTCGTGACATTTGCCGTGAGCGTATGCCGCTTTGGTGATTGATGTACGCCACGGCAGCCGTGCTGTCCGACCGGACCAGCACATGTTTGTCCTGCAGGAGGGGCCGGAGCCTCCTCAATGCCAAAAGGACAGCCAGCAACTCTAGACAGTTGATTTGCCACCGCAGCTGGGGACCCGTCCACTGCCCCGATTCTGCATGCCCATTGCCCACAGCACCCCACCCCTGCAGGGAGGCGTCTGTCGTGACCACGGCGCACCTCGAAACCTGCCCGAGCGGAACCCCCGCTCGGAGAAAGGCCAGATTTGACCAGGGGTTCAGGTTGCGAAGACACTGAGGCGTTACCGTAATGCACCTGCTGCAGGAGTGCCACGCTGTCCAGGGAACACCACTCTGAAGCCAGTGCTGAAGCGGCCGCATGTGCATTAACCTGAGAAGGATTACCCCTGTCGAGGACGCCATGTGCCCCAGGAGCCTCTGAAAATGTTTCAGCGGGACCGCTGGAGTCCGCCTGACAAATTTCAGACAGTTCAGCACTGACTGCGCATGCTCGTTGGTGAGACACGCTGACATACGGACAGAGTCTAGTTCCATACCGAGATAAGAGGAGCTCTGCGCTGGGGCAGAGCTTGCTTTTTTCTCGGTTGACCCGTAGGCCCAACGGTCTAGGTGCCGGAGCACGAGGTCCCTGTGCATACACAACACATCTCTCGAGTGTGCCAAGATAAGCCAGTCATCGAGATAGTTGAGTATCCGCATGCCTTGCTCCCTGAGGGGCTCTAAGGCGGCCTCTACGATTTTGGTAAAAACCTGAGAAGACCGTGCCAGACCGAAGGGCAGGACCTTGTACTGATACGCTCTTCCCTCGAACGCGAACCACAGGAACGGTCGGTGTCGAGGGGGGATGGAGACGTGAAAGTATGCGTCCTTCAGGTCGATTGCCACGAACCAATCTTGGTGACGAACTGAGCCCAAGATGCGCTTCTGCGTCAGCATCCTGAACGGCAGCTTGTGTAGGTGCTTGTTCAGGAGGCGCAGATCCAGAATGTGGCGCAGATCCAGAATGGGGCGCAGCGCCCCGCCTTTTTGACCATGCTCCAACCCCAAACACCACGAATCCGCGGCTGCCCGGGCAAGCATGGCTGACATCTCAGCATCGGCCTCATCTTGAAATCGACCGCCTGGGGGCGGGAGCTCAGAGAGGTCTTCCGCATCTGATGCCAGAAGGTAGCTGTCTGATGCAATGCCAGAGAGTTCGTCCTCATCTCTCTGACGAGTCTGCCCGCTATGGGACGGTCTACCGCCGCCATTCGGGGACGAGCCAGGTGAGCGTGCTGGGGTATGGGTGGTCCGCGAATCTAAAGCTGAAGGAGCAACATCCATAGGAACCCCCAAATCAACCTCGCCGAAGCGGCAGTCGAACTCACTTTGGAAGCAGACGGCGTGGCGGCAGCGCTCACAAAGAACGTATCCAGCTGTGACCGCAACAACTTAATCGCCATGTTCTCGCAGACAGAACATCGACAAACCATGCCTCAGCCTGCTTGACCCCCAAGCATGTGAAGCAGGTGTCATGCCCGTCTGACTCAGGGATGAGTCTGTCACACCAAAGGACACAGCTGCGAGACATGCTCGCAACTGTGAGAAATTTGCTCTTTTAGGTCTGTAGCTCGCTGCCGAGATGCCCAGGTGGATGTCAGGAGGGAGAAGTCCGCTGCTCTGCTCGTAAGTCCTGCAGTATGAATAGTCTCGGAGAGATAATGCTTGACAATCATGTGCCACGCAGGTTCCGAAGAACAAAGGATGAATGAATGACCGCTGCCATCTTCCTTTTATACCCGTATATGCACGGGGCGGGAACTAGCATGTGTGTGCCATTCCCCAAGCCCATTGGCGTTTTAAAATTCCTCTCGGAGATAATAGGTTCTCAAGATCAAACCCCAGTCTGTCTCTCAACACAACGTCGAGAGACCGACTGAAGGGGAACTCTAAGTTTCTGATAGATGCACTAAATAATATGTTCATTCATAGTGGTTATAATAACTTGATTAGTTAGAAAGTGATACAACACTCAAACACTGATTTGAAATCATGTATATCATCTCCTTGGTATTATAAGGTTCTATCTGCATTCTGAGAAGTTTTAAGATAACACGTTTCTTTTGACTTTGTAGATGGGATTGTTTTGATTTCTAAAAATGTATACAATGTAAAGAAAAGAACGTCACATGATGTAAATAATGTCAGTAAATGTGAATAACTCAGTTTGACAAAAAAACGTACAATTTCAAGGTGACGATATGTAAATAAACACTTATAATGATTTTATCCACCCTACAACAGTGTATGTCTGTTGCCAAAGAAGAGACAGAAAGGATGGTTGAAGAAAATGTGAGGTGTTTCTTGGATCTGTGACCATGATATCATAGCACATACCTTCAATCTTGACTGTAAACAAACTGTTCTTGAGAGGTCTTAGCCAAAGGCAGCATACCCACAGTCTGTTCACTACCTAATACATTTTGCACACAAAACCTGGAAAGTATTTGTGAAAACCGTGAACTCCAAATAGGATATCTCACTCACTTTCCAGAAGTCGGTGTGCAGTTCTTATCAGTCTGCAAGGAAAACAAAATTGTGTATAAAAAAACGTCTTGGCTACGGACGTAACCTCAGTTCCCTGATGGAGGGAACGAGACATTGTGTCGAGCCGACAGATGGGGTCCTTGAGAACCTATCGCTTCCAACTTCTTTAGAAAAGGCCAATGAAATTGGCGAATGAAATTTGCATGCCAGACTCCGCCACCGGATATAAAAGGGAGATGGCGTGCTGCATTCATTCTCCTTTGTTCTGAGGAGCCTGAGAAGCTCTCACGACTGCTGAAGTGGGCAGCACGTGTTGTGGCATAAAGGACACAATGTCTCGTTCCCTCCATCAGGGAACTGAGGTTTCATCTGTAACCAAGAAGTTCCCTTTCTGTCGGTCTCTCGACGTTGTGTCAAGCCGACAGATGGGGTTCCTATGGAAAACGCTGTGCCCTGTCACAATCTCTAGCGAAGCGACGTTGACTGGCCTGGGCGTGTCAGCCGTGAGCGCTACCGCGAAATTGTAACCTACCAGTGGGTAGGTAGGGGGTCCCAGAGCTTTTCTTGAAAGGTGGGAAGGCCCCTGCCTTCGGCCCTCACAGGCGGCGGCCTTGTTTCTCTAACAGCGAGAAGCCGTCCGGTACCGTAAGGCCACTGGGTAAGAGCTACTTCCTCAAATGGGGGATGCGCTACAGAGACCACTTCCTACCATAGGGAGGAGTTTAGTGGAGATACCAACATGGTCTCGCCGTTAGGGGAGAACTCATGCGAGGAATGTGCGGAGTGAAGGAATTAACCGCAAGGTGGAGGTCCACCTAGGGAAGGTCATGGGTTACCAAGGTAGGAACCAATCATGAGGATACATCAGACGGAACCGCTCTGCTGGGGGGTTACAACATTCGGTAGCACTAGGTCCTGTTAGAGCTATTTTGTGGATAACTCAGTTGGTACCCGGCCTAAGGGGCAGGGCTGTAGTGACGGCGTCCATGATTCAGTGCGCCAATCTCTGTTTGAGACAGCCCTCCCCTTCTGCTTATCTCCAAAACAGACAAAGAGCTGCTCAGAGCTCCTGCGGCTCTGCGTGCGGTCCAAGTAGAGGCGCAATGCGCGTACTGGACACAACACGGATAGTGTTGATTCTCCCCCCCCCCGGTGGGGAGCGCCTGTAAGTTCACCACCTGGTGTCCAGGGGGAGTGGTGGGGACTTTGCAAACTTAGCCGGGCCGGGGTCTCAGGATAGCTTGAGAATCACCGGGCCTGAGTTCCAGGCAATCTGTGGATACGGAGAATGCTTGTAGGTCCGCTACCCTCTTGAGCGCCATCCAGAGAGCCGTCTTCATTGTGAGGTGAGAAAGAGCGGCATGTCCGAGGGGCTCCAGGACCGCATCAAGGTTGCAAGAGGGTATGGAGCGCGGGTGAGGCGGTAAACTTCCCGCGCCCCTTAGGAACCAAATTATCTAGTTGTGCTGTCCTAGAGACTTAACAGCAACCGGGTCGTGATGAGCGGCAATAGCGGCTACATACACGTTCAGTGTGGAAGGGGAGAGATTACTCTCGAGTCTCTGGAAGGACAGCACGTTTCCGATCGAGCAACATTGCGGGTCTTCTCTTCGAGAAGAGCACCAGGATGACAAGAGGCACCACTTACAGGCGTATAGCCGCCTAGTGGCCAGGGCCCTAGCCTGAGTGATGGTCTAACCGCAGCAGGGGGTAGGCCACTCAGGATCTCCTCGTCCCGTCCAGGGGCCAGACATGGAGGTTCCAGAGGTCTGGCCTGGGATGCCATAATGTGCCTTTCCCCTGGGAAAGCCGGTCCTTCGTCACGGGAATCGGCCAGGGGGGAACTGTCATCAAGAGCATTATCTCCGAGAACCAAGTCCGGTTGGGCCAGTATGGCGCAACTAGTAGACTTGATGCTCCTCTTCCCTGACATTGCACAGTGTCTGTGCAATGAGGCTCACTGGGGGGAAGGCGTACTTCCGCTTGTCCCACGACCAGCTGTGCAATGGAGCATCCGTGCCGAGGGGGCCTCGGACCGGAAGTACCCTAGCGGGCAATGGGTGGTGTCCAGGGAGGCGAACAGGTCTACCTGAGCCCGCCCAAACTGTACCCAATGAGCTGGACTGTGCGGGGGTGAAGTCGCCACTCACCGCGAGGCGTCAACTGACGAGAGAGCGCATCGGCTGTCTGGTTCAGGTCGCCTGGGATATGTGTGGCTCGCGGACTCCACAGGAGGAGGCGTCGGGCGAGTCGTGTTAGCTGCCATGAGTGAACGCCACCCTGGCGGTTGATATACGCTACGGAAGTTGTGCTGTCCGACCGGACCAGCACGTGCTTGTCGTGCATGAGAGGTTGTAGCTCCTTCAGTGCAGGCAGCACATCCAACAACTCTAGGCAGTTGATATGCCTGCGCAGGAGGGGGCCCGTCCATCGCCCCGACACTGCAGGGAGGCGTCTGTCGTCACCACGACGCGCCTCGTGTTCTGCCCGAAAAGGACCCCCGTCCGTAGAAAGGTCATTGAAGACCAAGGGGTTAGGGTGCATCGGCAGAGAGGCGTAATCACCATCCGCCTGCTGCCGGTGTGCCACGCTCTCCAGGGAACTCGACTCTGTAGCCAGTGTTGGAGCGGTCTCATGTGCATCAACCTGAGGGGTATCACCACCGCCGAGAATGCCATGTGCCCAGGAGCCTCTGAAATTGTTTCAGGGGGACCGCTGACTGCTTGAAATATTCCAGGCAGTTCAACAATGACTGAGCGCGCTCTGTAGTCAGTCACGCTGTAATGGAGACAGAGTTGAGTTCCATACCAAGAAAGAGGATGCTCTGCACAGGGGAGAGCTTGCTCTGTTCTAGGTTGACCTGTGGTCCCAATCAATGTAGGTGCCGAAGTACTAGGTCCCTGTGTGTACAAAACAGATCTCGCGAGTGTGTCAAAATGAGCCAGTCGTCGAGAAAGTTTAGTACCCGCACACCTCTCTCCCTGAGAGAGGTGTGCAAACCGCAGGAGCGGGCGATGACGAGGGATAATCGAGACATGAAAGTAAGTGTCCTTCAGGTCGATTGCCATGAAACAATCTTGACATCAGATAGATGCCAGCATGCGCTTCTGTGTGAGCATCCTGAACGGCAGCTTGAGTATGTGCCTGTTCAGGGTACGGAGATCTAGCAACCCCCTTTTGGGGGACGATGAAGTACGGGCTGTAAAACCCGTTGAACATCTCGGCTAGAGGGATGAGCACAATCGCTTCCTCTCCAGAGGGGTGGCGACCTCGGCCCGAAGCACGGGAGCATCCTTGCCTCTGACTGAGGTTTGAGAGGATGCCCTGAAACTTGGGCGGGTGTCTGGGGAGTTGGACCGCGTAGCCGAGACGGATCGTATCCCGTAGTCACCGTGACAGTTTGGGAAGCTCTTGTCAGGCTCCCAGGGACCGAGACAGGGAGGCTATGGGTACGTTCTGCTTCATCGACCTCCCGGGGGATGGTTCGATGGCTGGCAGTGCTGATCCCTCGCCGTGGGTTAGTGCTTAGGCTGCTGATTATCCTCGACATTGGGTCTCGCCGTGAAGCAACGTCGAGTTGCCGAACACCGTCGTATAGAGGGTGAGAGCGACTGTGATAAACACCCAGAGATAGAGAAAACTCTTAGAAGTGGGCTGTTTAGATGGGGCAGGAACTTTCCAGATCGAACAACCAGCGATGTAATGGCTGGGGTCGGACCCGAAGGTATTCTTGATCTCCCTGGGATCTTCCCATGAGGGCCGCTTCGGCTTCCGCCGTGGCTGCTGATGGGGTGGTGGTCTCCTCTTCGATGTCTTCTTCCGGGGGGCTGCCTGAGTGGGGGGCGTCGAAACCGGAAGGTGTCGAAGAGGCCCGGGAAGCAGATGATTCACGGGATCTCGACGGCCAGAGGGCAGCCGAATCGTGGCGGGGGAGGATATGCTTGATATCCTCTGTCTGCTTCTTTACTGTCGAGAACTGCGGCTCTACAGTATCACCAAACAGCCCCCCCTTGCGAGATGGCTGCATCGAGAAAGCGGACTTTCTCGGCATTACTCATCTGTGCAAGGTTCAGCCAGAGGTGTCTCTCCTCTACCACAAGTGTGGACATCGCCCGACCCAGGGCCCGCATGGTCACCGCCGTAGAGCGAGGTCCCGCGCGTTCACCGCCCGTAGAGCGAGGTCAGTGACGGCGTGGAGTTCCTGCATAAGCGCTGGGTCGGTCTTACCCTCGTGGAGCTCTCGCAACGCCTTGGCCTGATGGACCTGCAGGATGGCCATAGCGTGGAGAGAGGGGACAGCTTGGCCCGCAGCAGAGTAAGCTCGCGACACCTAAGATGCCGAAAAAACCTACATGCTTTGGACGGGAGTCTAGGTCGAGCCCTTGGGGGACATCGATGTATCCTCTAGCTTCCCCACCATCGAGGGAAGAAAGGGCGATGGAACTAGTTGACGTGCACGTGCCGAAAGGGGGCAGTCCAGGTCGTACTAAGTTCCTCATGCACTTCCGGGAAAACACGGCACTGGGGGCGAGTGCGAATTTTCATTTCCGAATACGTGGTTGAGGAACAAGATGGTGGGACCGTCTCATGGGGAATGGTCAGACAAGCAAGACGAGGTGCGAACGGTCCGCAAGCCGGTGGCTGACGAATTAGCGCTCACAGTAATCCTCATATCACCCTCGCTGCTCACCGTAGCCACTGCTGTCACGGAACGGGAAGCAGACGAGGTGGTGGGTGACTCCCACGGGACTCAGCCACCTGTGACGCAACGTCTGAATCGTCAACCGGCCGCAGTGCGGGCAAGACGTATCCACAAGGGCTGCCCCAGCGTACTGGAAGCAGACCTCGTGTCTGTCCCCCTCCTCAATGAGTGTGTTGCACCCACGATAACAGCGGGACATGCCATGCTGGAGAAATCTTTTAGAGAAAAAAACTCAAACACTTCTGGAACTGCCGAGACGCCCAGAGGAAGTCGCTGCAGGAAGGGACAGTCCGCTGCAACATGTCGTGAGATTCCAGCAGTAATTCGGCGTAGAGTTTAAGTCTCGAATTCGATCGTGTGAAGGCTCCGAAGAAAAAAAGGTGAATGAATGCAGCACGCCGTCTCCCTTTTATACCCGGATATACGGGGGCGGAGTGCGGAGTGCGGCATGCAAATTTCATTCGCCAATTTCATTGGCCTTTTCTAAAGAAGTCGGAAGTGATAGGTTCTCAAGGACGAACCCCATCTGTCGGCTCGACACAACGTCGAGAGACCGACAGAAAGGGAACAACTAATCACTTTTGCAAGGTCCATGCAATCAGATTTCCTTAAGATGTTTTCAAAGAAGTGTGATGCACTTCTGTGAGCAGTCAATGAGCAGGACTGTATTCTACTTTATTCTCATGTGTCTATTATTGTGACCCAATATTGGATTAAAATAACACAGTATTGGTTAATTTACAATCCAGCTGCGAGGTTCGTCCCTTTTTGACCCAATGCTGGGTTGACATAAGCCCAGTATAGAACACATGTGGCACTACCCAAAACATCCTCATAAGCTCTTTGTTTCCAAGCAATGATGACATGACTTTACCAATACACAACATCAGCAAATAAAAGCATTAATAACATGGAATTTCATGAGTGCTTTCATCATCAGTGATTTGTTCCATGATATCTTTAAAATCAACTACTACACTATTAGTAGGAATGATCCTTCTGTGCTAATACAGTATAAAGGAAACCTACAGTACTAAAAAAAGGTTTGAATGCAAACAGTCCAAAAAATATAAAAAAAATCAGTGGAGCTCCTAAACATCAAAGTGTAATTACATTTGTGATTAATATTGATTATGGGTCATACAAAGTCGATGGAAGATACAATTATTTGCATTGTGTCGATAAAGTGTTGTTATATTTTGTAGTCTTCGGGTTTATGTGTTTATAACAATAATAGATTACTTTGTGTTTGTTTTCTTTAAGATTACAGTTCTGTTGAATCTTTGAATGGAAAGGTCAAATCTTTTGAATGGAAAGGTCAAAGCACATGCTTGAAATCCTTATAACTTGGTTGTGAAACTTTTAAAACCCATTCTGATTTTAGAAGTTTACCACTACAAACACGCAACCATGAAAGCCTTTATTTTTTATAGTTTTAAATTAAATGTATTTTGGACTAAATGATGTACTGCATGTAGTAGTATATAGGTATGTGGTATGAAGACCATTAATGCCAAAAAGAGTAATTCAAGCATTATTGATTGATTGGTTGATTGGTTCGCCAATAAATGGGTTGATAGAGCAATGTCTTCTTTGCAGAATGAAGAGCAATGAATTTAAGTATTATTTCGCTAAAGTCAGTGGTTGCAGTTAGAGGTCTGTCTTCCACTTTAATCATGCTGTACCTACATATGTAAGGTTTTGTTTTACCAACTTCCTGTGCAGGAATGTCTGAGTGTGTATTTGTTTGAGTTTGTTTCCTCTCTTCCCAGGTGGTGCTGGTTTTGTGATGCATGAAGACGGACGGCCCAGATCACTTAGACATGTGAATGATCTATAGTTTTTACCGAGGCAGATTGTCTGCAAGGTTGAAGAGATTAGTTGCATCTGGGGCTTTACAGAACGTGGCAAATTGTGGCCTTTCTTTAGTGCAAGTGATAAGCCTTAAATGAAGGGAGTCTTCTTATCAGCATACTGCTAGCTATAAATCACAAATGCCTGCTCCCCGCAACTACCCCTGGTGGTTTCTATCTGCATTCTGGGGTTAGGGGGAGCCCATCACCACCACACAACAAGCAGACACACAATTTGCCTTATAGATCATTCACATAACATATACACACACTTGAAATAGTACATAAGAAACCTATCCTCTCTTGTTGACAGTTGCAATGACTTCAGCCATTTCCCTCTCCTTTCTCTTCTGAATTTCTCTTCTGTTTTTCTCTAAATGTGCTTTCTCAAGCTATTAATGTGAAGATGTTAGAGTGCTATCAGACTTTAATCCAGAAACAGTAACACATTTAGGCTAGCTCAAATGAAAAGGGTAAAACAGCAGCATTTAATTGGATATTGTCTCTCCTTTGTCGTTCTCAAGCTAAAAGAGAGTGGAGTTGATTGCATTCGCTTTAATAAGCTTATGTAAGTGATTCACCTGATTTTTTTTTTTCTCGCCCTTTTGTTATTATTATTTTCACTATGACTATGCACGGCTCTTCTCTTCAAATCATTATTTTGTTCTTATTGCATATGGTGTTAGGACATTACTGCAGTATGCAGTGGCTTAAGCACTGATGTTAAAATCCTGCACTTTACTCTTCTAGGCCTAACTGCCAGTAGATTGGACTCTGTGCATTTATCAGTTTGTGTAAATGATAAAACAGTTAGTGTTGGCCTAGCCATACCAGGGTATTAGAACAAGTAGCTTAAGATGGTATCACAGTACACACTGCCTGCAGGTTGACTGCAGATTACTAGGTCAGAAAAACAGTTAGGAAAAAAGTGTGTTGACAAACAATCAGGGCTTTATTAGGCATTAATTATATGGTAAACCTGTATTCTCTTCCAACCAGAGAAACGCTATCTTAGGAGGCCTGTGGGGTTTAGCGCACCCTCCCTTATCAATGTCACGAGTCATCAGTGAGTGTCGTCTGAATTCACAGCCTGCTAATCACAGGGGTCACCAGGCAGAAATGGTTTGTGGTTTCTTAAATTCATTTTACCTCTGTTCAGGAACTCAGTGAGGGTTACACCTTCACATAATTCAGTAATCTGACAGGCTAACTGATAAAACAGGGCTTAAACTACAGTGGTGACAGTCAAATTGTCATTATAAAACATAAGGAAGAGTTCAACTAAAATCTGCTATATGCTATTTTGTATCATCACCCAGAGTGCAATCCTCCTTGTCCAGTCTGAATGTTCATTGTCCATTGTGTTGCACATTCTTGCTCTATCCTTTTTCTGAAGAGATGACTGCTATATTCTCGTAACCCTTCAGAAGGAAGATGAAACAATCCAGAGAGGAAACAATTTCATTGTTCACTGATATATTTAATTGTGATGGGAGAGAGGATTATGTAGATTTTGGTAAGCCCTACTGACAAGCAATATTTGAAAGCAAATGGCCCATAGAATGGGTGTGTGTGTGCGTGCCTGCGTGTGTGTGTGTGTGCGCGTGTGCGTGCGTGTGCGTGTGTCTGTGTGTACGTGTGTACGTGTGTTTAGTGCTTAGCAGAACATCTCTTGGCTATGATAGGGTAATCTCAGAGCCAGATCCCTTATTCTTTGCCTCTAAAGTAAGGAAACATACACTGTTGTCTGTTGTGTTCTGCACCCTCAATGAAAAGGAAACAGTGACAGCAGGATATAAGAGTGGAGCTGATGAACTGTTGGCTACAGTAATTGACTTAGTCCTACAGCTGCAGTCATATTTAGACTTTAAAAAGGCAGAATTACGCTGACATGGTTGTGCAATGTAAATGTAAATAAGTAAATAAATAAATAAATACTATATTGCAAGTTTGTTTTTTATTTAGCTGAGAGGTCAGTCTGTGACATTTGAATCATTTTCTGTTTAAACAAAAACATATAGGGTTTCCCTAACTTTTTCTATTCAGGACCCAAGTATTATCTATCTCAAGACCCACCATTTAAAAAAAAAATAGAAATAGGTGGGAAAAAATACTCTTCTGGGCATGAATGAATAAGTTTATTTGCAATATTAGAATACCTTAGGGTAGGACTTCACGATTATGGAAAAATATTATTAAATATTTAATAGTTATTTATATCAATAAAATAATTTGTTATTATTTTTATAAACACTAATTACTTCTAAAATAATTACTTATAATTACTTATACTCATAAGATAATATTTAATAATAAAGTGTTATTTATTTATTACAGTTTATTGTTCCCTTGATGTTGTAATTGTGATTATTTATGTTGATTAGATTGTACATTAAAGTATGTTTTTAAATGTTTTATAATTCTCTGTGAGGCTTGCGCATCCCGTGTCCGAGCACAATAACCCACCTCTCCCTGTGCAACCTACAGCTTAAAAGCCCTTGCTACAGAAGTTGTTCATCTGACACATAACAGTTTTGCACACACAAAACCCTAGCACTGTTTTTAAAATGTGTAATTTTTGAAGACCTTGATTGTATTGTAACTCAACCATACACACAAATGTAACAGGTGAAAATCTTGGGTGCAGTTCCAACCAACATAACGACCAACATGTCAGTGATTAGACAATAAATTACAGATGTCATATACAGTATGTGTTCTGTTTCACAAATATTTCTCTGAGGAGGTCCAAGTATAAAGCATGAGCGTCATTAAATATGATTTGCATGTCTAACATTAATCAGCTTACATGATGTGCCTTATTCTTTGCATTTGATAAAACGTTTGTAAGGCTGCTTTCACATTATATGTGTTTTCAAGGCTGCATTAATTCTGTATGTATGACATCAGTATACGGAATAAAAACATATCAGTATGATCTGATGGCAGAGGTCGAACTCTTATTATTTCTGCCCAAGGATTTCTGCAATGTGTTTGGATGGAGCTCTATGGAAAAAGGGCTGAAAAAGATGCACATGACGGCAAGTAAGAAAGGAGGCTGTGTGATTTGTGTAAAGGATAAACAAAGACTAAAACTAATTACTGCTGGAGGTCAGTACTCCAAATGCATATTCAAAAGCAAAGGGTGTTACAGCAAATTTACAGCGGTCACACTTATTTAGTGGTCTGAATGGGCAATTTCGCAGTGAATCTGGAAAGAAAGGGGAACATGAAAAGTTGTGAAGAATTGATGACGGACTCCTTGAGAGTGAGCAAAATAAAATTGACCATGAAATCTGAAGCCTGTAATTAAATTGGCTTGAAGAAGAGATGGAAAAAGGAAGAAAGGTGTGGGGTGTGACTTATAAAAAGTGGTTTTGTATGAATGCCAAGGTTAATTTGCACATCAGTTAAATGGATTATTAAATTTGAGAGGATAAGTTTAAAGGAAGGAAGCCGCAATGGCCTGATAGACATCATTCAGAGTTGGACTGATGAAATCTGTGCAGGTTGTGAAGAACAGCATTTCCTTTAGCTCTAAGGTTCAAAGGCGAATTATTCCCATAGCTGATATATAAAATAATATGAATAATATCCAAGGTTAACAATACTTACTTTGTATGCAAGTTAGCTCAACAGATGTCAAGTCGTGTGAAGGTTTCTCAGGGACACAAGAAAAAAGTTTACATCACCACTGCCTTTACTTATTTTTTTTTATTTAATTTATTGGTTTTTCAGCTCTTGCATATTTGTTTTTATTTTTCATATGTTAAATTAATGTAGCTGTATTTAGTGAATAAAACATAACCATTGGTGTGTAGAGCTTGGCCTTCTATTAGCAAACAGCTTGAGCACAGAGGGTGAACTGAGGCCAAATAGCTCTCTCCATACAATGCATTCAACAGCATCCATCACATCCAAGATTGGCAGTCAGCAGTCACTTCAAAACAATCTACAGTCTTTTGAGGCCATATGCAGATCAATGAAAGAGTGGGAAACACACGCGGCCACCATTAATGTAGATGCACCAAAACCAATTGTAAAATATTAGCTAAGAAGTGACAATGAGGAACTGATGAGGCTTTTTACTGCTGGATGGAGTTCCTCCAAAGCGTGAAATTTGGATACTTGGCAACTAAGAAAACAATTCTTGCTGGTGAGTTGAGCAGCTGCCCCATTTGATTCAAATTGACTGTGCCCCATTTGAAAGTGACTGTGGGACAGAGAGAAAGATGCAAAGAGAAAGGCAATTGCCTTTGGTCACCCACACTGGCAAAACGGATGCCACACAGCTCAGAACTGCAGACTGGGCAAAAAGCACAATGGGATGATAGATATTTTATCACTTAAGTTGAAAGCTAATACATTTCCATTTCCAGAGAAATCTTTGAGGCAAATTAAAGAGAGATAGATTGCAACCAGTGAAGAGAAGATCTGGAGCCCATCTTTTGGCCATCCCCTCTTTTAACTGGAATAAAGGGACTGTGCTTCTTTCTTCTCATCTTTTTCTTCCTTCACTTCTTTCTCTTTCTTTTTCTCTTCCAACCTTTCCCATATCTTTCACTTTCCTTTCATAGTAAAAAAATTCTCATGAATGATGTATGTGTGTCTTGTTATCAACAGCAATTTCTATAGACCTCAACGCATTTACAAAGACATTCATGGCGTAATTGTTCAATTTAATGCCATAATGGCTTTAGATGGGAGGTTTGATTAGACATTTATTGCACAATTAAATGAAACATACTCAAAAATCACAAAAGGCTTCCATAATTATTTCAGGCCATTAATAAAATGGGCATTAAATTATATTGGACACAAAAGAGAAGTGAAATAGATTTCCATTAGAGCAATAGAGGCAGAGGAGGTAATAGATATTGCCTGAATTCACTCTGGAATTAATTGTTGGCCAGCCTATTTCCACATACAGTGGAATAACTGAATAAGAAAGGAAAGGAAGGTTGTTGGTGGCCATAAGAGAGGGTTGTGGGGGTGTGGTGGGGTGACATTAGGAGTCTGTGATAAAACCCTTTTGTTTGAAAGCCTACTTTAGCTATTATATACAAAAGGCAAGAAGACAGAAAAGGTAAAAAGGGAGAGAGGACGAGAGGTGTTTAGTGATTTCAAATGTATTTTAACGTTCAGCGAATGGTGAATTCCTAAGTGCCATCCACAGTAGTATTAAATAGCTGCATTAATACTTTGGTTTGTTGTCAAATAAAAACACGTCTCACAAAACAGAGTGCATAACAACGTTCAAGAAGTTAACCCACGCAAATAAGCCTTTATTCGCTACTTACATTTATCTTAGAGTAAGAAAAAAATGTATAGTACAATGCAATGTAAGTCGCTTTGGATAAAAGTGTCTGCCAAATGCTTAAATGTAAATGTTAGAGCAATAAAATACAAAAGACTAGCCATTTACCACCAAGGGCTTTTAAAATAGCTTCTATTTGACCTCTATGAATGTATGAGTTCAAAATGTGCTGTAGACTGCATACTTATTGTTTATTGTTAAAAAAAATTCAATAGGTTCATATTAATGCAGTGACAGAAGTTAATAAACAAGGTTTTAGAACATAACAGTAATTTTCATCTTCAACAAACAGACTGGAGCACTTCAAACTGATTCAAAGGCAAGCAGTCTGAAAAGCGCTTCAGAGAGCAGTTCTAATGGGAAGCCAAATAGAATTGTCTTTTGAACTGCTGCTCTATTGAGAATCGCGAAGTCTTAAGGAAAAGGGGAATGGATCTCACAATGCAAAAACAGACCCCCGCCACCCAACAAAAATAATCAGTCAATATTTGATGATACTAATGTTTATTATTTCAGTTTCATCTATATCAATTGATCTGCATTCAAAGGCATTCAGATCTTTTAATTGACTCTTTTATCATTGCCCTTTTGGTGTCAATTTACTTTCTTTTTGTTTTTTACATATTTTCTTTCACTGTGTACCTTGGTTCTACACCTGGTACCTTAATGCTTCAGCATTTGTGTCAAGCTCATTTGTATAGTGGAGATTTAGAAATAATACAAATATTTTGAATTTGGTAGCATGACAGTGAACAGTGCTATAAAAGTTGCATGTTACTGAGTTTGCAGGCTTGCTCCAAACTGTATTAAATGCGTAGTCATTAACGCAGGTACATCTGAATGAGGACAAATACGAATTTTGAATAGGGCTTAAAATGTGCATTTTATTTCTCAGCTTCTAAAAACTTTTATTTTTCATGTACTCTTATAAGAGTGAAATCTTAACAAGGACTCTTAGAGTCACAATTACCAATCAGAAAACTGAAAATCTGCCTGGAGTCATGGCAGCCCTAAGCAAGGCTTTCTTCCTCTTAATGAAGGTCAGAGAAGAGGGCCCATTTCTCTTTTTGGGTGATAATTCATCCCTATCTCCTGTTATCTGCGTCTGGCCCCTTTAATCCTAATTGTATTGTATGGATGTGCGATGCTTGCTTCTGTGTCTCTGAAGCATTACCCTCCTCCTTTCATTATCATCCAATGCCTTGAACCTCTTTTAATTTCCATTCTGTTTTATTTCATTCAATCGTTGGCTCTGTCTTTACTTTTTCATTAACTCTGCCCTTTGCAGAAGGCAAGTGATTCTCTAAGGGGTCTTTATTGGGTTCCTTCATGAAATATCATATTGTAAAAATATTTGACCATTGGAATTGTCGATTTTATATGACTCCCATTGGTCATATATTTCAGTCTGATGCTCATTTCAGTTTTGATTAAGACTCCAGCTATTGAAAATCAAAGATTGATTTGTGGAGAGAATGAGCAAGAGGCAGATATGTAAACAGCTGAAAATGGACTGGGCCTATAGCAGGGACAAGGACACATTCCCAGACATGTGGCCCAGTCTTGAAGCATTGACAGCTTGTCTTTCACCATTTTTCCAAAATAGCATTATTATCATCACTCTTATGGCCGCTCCTAAAAGGGCCCGGGATGGTGCATAGGCTAATGAAATTTCTCCAAACCAAACAGCATTTTTGTAAATATATATTTTTCAGAGGTTCCAGAAAAATGCTGGGTGTGACAGCTGACTAAAATCAATTACCACACTGGAGAGAAATGGGAGCCAAGAGCCACGGCCAGAACAAACACTGGCAATTTGAATATGCGAAATAATGTCAGTCTGCGAGGAGGTAGCGGGCTGGGGGAGGGAGATGCAGGGGGGGAGGTTGAACCAAGACTTTCAACCCACTGTCTCATAATGGATAGAATATTTTTAATTTTACCTTTAAGGCTGGCTATCAGAGTGAAAAGTTGCTGTAGGTCATCGGGGGTTGCTCCTTGTTTGCTCAAAACATGCCAAAACAACTTTTAACTTCCATTACAGACTGTGTAAATAATTGGCTGACACAAGAGCCCTTAGCCGTGATACATTTTGATTCAGTTAATTTTTGGTAAGTGCCAGTGGTCTTTAACTACTTAATTTGACAATGCAAAACTTTCATTTTGTATGGTGATTCTGCTGGCATGGGTCTTTATTGGCATTAAGTAATCAAGGACAGTTAGTTGTCCTGCCTATATATTTAGTATAACCAAATATTAATCAAGAGTTAGTTATGCCTTTATGTCCCTGACACTAATTATGCATTTAATTGATTAAACAAAATCATGCTCTCATGGAATTAGTGCTTACTTTTTTATTAACTGAGGTTCATTTTAGTATTTGAGTTTAGTATAGGAGGGAGAGATAACATTTAGTTAGTAAACTCTAGATGTATGGGAATGTGACACTTTTGGGACACCATAATAAATTGTATAGCTAGCTGCTGTAATACACATTAAATTCTTCAGACCACTTTAAGACTTAAACATTCAAGCTTGTTGGTTGCTTGTTAAATCAGTCTAAACATGATGCAGCCAGCTTTAACACATGTTTGGAAATCCGTTTCTGGTCTGCATGAGGTGACATTCAACAGGAGAAGGACTGAGTCTGCTGCTGAATGATGTCTGCATTCCCACTAGGTCAGATATTTTAAATTCTCTTCATATGCTTTGTATGAAAGCATCTCCGTTGTAAATAGGCTCGCATTTTCGCAATGTTACGGACAGAACTTAACTTACCAAGATAAGTCCTAGGGAATGAATGTTGGCTTACAAAACAACATTCAAAATACTCGCAGAGGTTTCTTGGCAGAGCACACATTCGAATTCTCGCAGCACCATGCAAGCAGCATCACAGCAGTAAATAGGATGTAAAAAGAATAAAAAGCATTGAAATGTCAACACGGGTTTGTAAGGAGTCCTGAGTGGGACCGCGAGTTAGCAGTGGAACAAGCAACTTAGCGCATCAGGACCATGGACAGCTATGGTACCACCGTGTCCATCTCATGAACTCTGTCTTAAGCACGAGGGAGTGAACACGTGAGATTTATACAGTGTAACTGCTGATTCTAAGAAAAATCAAACAGCCACATTAACGGCGATGTGTTTTTGTGGAATTGTTATTGAAATGGCCTCTCTTAATTCTACACTAAGTATGCAACATTATTTTAGTTGTATGTTCTGCTACCAAAAATACGCTTAATTATGTTTTTATATGTTTTATATTTAGGTAATTATATTTATAGTTATTCAGATTGTCATGGGTATAGAAGGTATAAATGTGTATGGATAACAGAGAAATACCAATAATGCACAATAAAAGACCACAATTACTTTTTTAAGATTTCCTTGTCAAGAGTCTGTTTTAGATAACTATACTGGCAAATTCTCAGAGGTATGCATTTATCTAACGTTTATTATAGGGAAGCGCTGACAATTTACCAAACATTGCATTTTAATATTTTTCTTTTCCCTTCTTTCAGAATAGCCTAAACCTTGCATTGCGTATTATCTGACGTTACATACGTTTAAGCGGTTTGCTTGTTTGCTTATTTTTAAACTTTGAATTAATTCATTTGGAACTATTGTGAATAAGCAAGCTCAATGCAGTAGTCGAGATCAAACTGATCATGGCTGCGTTTCCCGAAACGCTACGTCTTTCTTAAGTTATACCTGGCTTAAGCTGTACCTTATCGTTAATACGTGTTTCCCGAAACCTTCTTGTGTACCTTCTGTAAGTCATACTTTCGTAAGGTTGGTCTAGACCGCTCTTAGCTATACCTTATCGCCTTTGATGGTTCATACCGCTATGCAAAAAGCTTTAATACATCGCAGTTTAATTTCACATATAAAATTTAATACAATAATTTAATATAAAATTCTATTTGGTATAAAATATACATTTTTACTTTAACTTAGTTTTAATTTTACAAATAAAATACTCGGGTTTAATTTACTCAGTGTAGGGTATTGAAGTGTTTTCATGAATAAAATTGTCTTACACTGATGGTTGTTAGCGTTTTTAATTACACCCTATTATCCTAAGGCACATCAGCTGGCAAACCATTTGACAGTAAAGGCATAGTCTATATAAAAGGAATGAATGTTATGGGGAGTTTGGTCAAACTATGGCAGCGAGACAGCGAATAGTTGTCTTAAATAAGACGGCGCCGTCCGCGGAGCCAGTTAATGTAGTTGCACAATTTCATTAGAGAACATTTTAGTCCCTGGCTACCATGTCAGAAGAGAAAATTCAACACAAATTTAGCCTGCATGCCACGGGAGCAAATTCTGCAGCTCTTGCATCTTGTTGGCCCAACTTTGTCGAAACAAACTCGACGGAGCTACCCCCCTCAGCCACGAAAATCAGCTGCTGCATGGCGGCTCTTCGTTTTTATGCCGTGGGGAGTTTTCTGGAGGTGTTTGGGGATGTATATGGGCTGAGAAAGACCTCGGTGTGGCGGTGCGTTCACTCAGTGACAAACATCCTGCTCCGTCATGCCACCGATTACATACGTATGCCTTTCGCCAGGCACGACGTGATGGAGGCACATCAAGGCTCCCATGCCATTGTGGGTGTCCCGCGAGTGATTGGCATTCTGGATGGGACACTTATCCCTATACACAAACGAGTGATTTAAGCCCATAATGTGAATCAACAACATCTTGTACACTCATCGACTTAAGTTGCCTTTGTGCATCTCAGGTGACCTGTGTAACCTATACCTTCATATATATTTTAACTTTTATAGAATGTTTAAAGAATGTCTTAATTTTATAATATTTTACACAAAACATATTAATTTAAATGCTAAACACTAGTACCAGGCGTCTCCCCGACAAAATGTTGTTTTGAAGAGTAGCCTATTTCTTCTGTCTAAAGTAAGTTTAAAATGATCATTTAATTGACAATAAGTGATGTGCCGTTTAAGAAAAAACGATTTGCAGCACTTCGGATAGTGAATTTCACACTCGCAGTTAGATCAGATAGACAGCGTTGCCGCCCAAACGTAAACACACTTGCACACATTTCGCAACGGCTGTTTCTAAGGTACTTGACGTCTCCGGTACACAAAAATGGGTGCAAATAATTCACAGTTTGAACGTGTGCGATCCACTCGTTACGCTGAATATCTCCATCATGACGAACTCCCGTTTAATGATGCGCGCGCATCAGCATGCATGATTTCACAAATCTCAGTTAATTTGGCTTTAAATACATCATCTCTGTGTCAAATGCTGTGTGCCCCAATAATTTCTGTAAATTTCCGTTGTAATTTCAGTTTTTATCACGCTGCTGTTCTCCGGATTTCAAGCTGCGCTGCTCTCGGGTTGATAGAGAGGGAGGCTAAGAGGCGGTGGAACGTTAAAGCTTGATGGATACCGAACCAGCACCACTAAGAAACAGACTTTACTCTAGACGCATTTTACCATCAGTGCCTCACTGAAGTTTAGGAAGATTTATATGGTCCATACATGAGTTTTGTTTATTTAAAACAAACAAACAAACAATCAATCAATCAATTAATCAATCAATCAATCAAACAAACAAACAAACAAACAAACAAACAAAACAAAAAAACTAAAATGTAAATGTATGTATTTTTTTTTTGCAGTTTGGGAACTGCTATCTGAATGAGGCATAAATAATAAGAATTTGTTCAGTCTTTAATGTGTGTTTTTTATGGTTTCACGTTTGTTTTAACATTTTGTTTATTGGTTAAACGTGTCAACCAATGTCCTAAAAAACTGGATAAGAAAAGAGGAATTTTTCCAATATGCCACTGCAAAAAAAACCCTGCAACTACAACAGTAGCTGAAGCGTTAGGCAGCCTATTCGTCGGGGTTATATGTCTTTAACCGAAGGCAAAAAGGAAGTCACGCTTGAAACTAGTTTTCTTTACTATCTTGAAACTTGACAGGCCAACATCTGCATAGGATCAATATAACGACCTTGGGATAACAAAACTGAATACTAAGAAATGCATAATCAAATAAATGCATCACATCAAATAAATGGCAAGGACATTGTACAGTGCATGTCTTAAAAGAAAAAGATTAAAATAACTCATAAATTATTAAGTAACCGCATACAAGTTGGCGTGCATACATATAACAGCATTTATCTTCCAACAATGAGAGTGTTCAATTCATTCCTGCATGTTTTGAAATAACGATGCATGGTACAGTACGGTGGATACATATATGTTGCTAAATTATAGACAGATCTCTCTTCATTTCACGCCTGAAGGCCCTTCCACCAGATATCACATGTCTTATACATTTCACTTAATAATACACCCGCGCTTCACATATATCAAGCTCCTTGCCTGGGGCTCATTAATACTCTGATATTTTTAAACACTCAAAAATGTTCATGTTAAAACGTTTGGTGCTCGAACCCTAACACCAACATATTACCTTGAATTCGGTAATTTACTAGGCATCTGGGAAAATTTGGAAATATTAAATTAAATATATGTTTTTATTTGTCACATAAAAATAGGGGAAGAGCGAGAGGTCATGCGAAAGACAGAGCTAACCTATACTTCAATGTAATATATTCTAATGAGCAGCTTTACTGTGGCCATGAATCTATTTTTTAAGCAATTACATTAAAAATCTGAATATATTTTTTCATAAATTCCCGTTAGAAATATTAACAAGAAGGAATGGATAATTACACAGCTCAAGCTTTGTTTTTGCATCTGATTTTTATGGGATGTAATGATACTCTGATCAAATTGCGTTGTTTTCAAAATTCAGTTTAGTGGGTATGTTTCTATCTAGAAAGGGTCTATGGGCATGTTCAGGTGCAAGCCCCAAACGACCGTGTCCCTAAAGAGCTTTGGACAATTGTTCTCTCATGTAAGAAATATTGGCCTGTGGGCCATTGCTTCAGACATCATGTTTATATTCGCGGAATTTAACAACGCTTGTCTTTCCTTTGCCTCTCTTATGTTTAGATATTTTAATTATTAATAAGTTAATACGCAGCTTGTAACGCAGAAAGCTTGCATAGGCTACACAATCAATAAATCTGCTTTAAATAATTTCCATAAACATGCTTTAATTTAATTTAAAGCGCTTTGAGATATGTAAGCAAATAAAACGTGTCAGATAAAGCATCATATTTAAAGCTTAAGTACGTACATAGACCCGCATTAGTTCTACAATGTTTAAAATAAAATTTAACCTATTCTTTGGGAATCTGTCGTCTCTGAAGGATTGACGCTAGCACATGTCAGGTTTTATTAGAAAAAGGTTGAAGGTCTGTTTTTGCAGACCTTCTACTAAATGGATTTGGGGAGGGAAGAGAGTCACCTCCCTTTCCTCCCAGATCATTGTTTGTGTTGTAATATACATATTTTGGTAGGTATTATGTGGGTTTCTTAAAGCTGATTGGGTGCTCAGGTTGGCGCGTGAACGCCCTGCGATTATGTCAGATCGCGTGCAGAGCGAACCAGCCCAGCCTTTGAACTTAACCGCTTTTGGCTCTCATTCACTCGCTTCTCCTCATTTCTCAGCCAGGTGCTTCGCGGGGCGAGAATCCACCGAGAAAAAAAAAACGCACACACAGACCGCGGAAACTTCGTTTCCCGTGCTGGATTTTGCGGAGCGAGTAGCTGTTCTGCTATCAGCCCAACGGTGTCGTGTTGAAAAAGGGAAATCTTTCAACTTCACGACAAAGGCGGAAGAATTACTGGATTTCCCCAATTTCTCCAGCTTTTCAGAAGTGGCATGATCCGTGTCTGTCTACTTAACAGGTGAATACAGTTTTCTCTTGGTTGAAGAACTTTGTGGCGTTATTTTAACAGGGGACTTTAAACGGGCGCCGTGAACATGTCAAAGCCGGTAGATCACATCAAGAGACCCATGAACGCCTTCATGGTGTGGTCAAGAGGCCAGAGGAGGAAAATGGCTCAAGAGAATCCCAAAATGCACAATTCAGAAATAAGTAAAAGACTTGGCGCCGAGTGGAAACTGCTCTCTGAATCTGAGAAACGGCCATACATCGACGAGGCCAAGAGGCTGAGGGCTCAACACATGAAAGAGCATCCCGATTACAAATACAGACCCAGGCGCAAACCCAAAAACCTTCTCAAGAAGGACAGGTACGTGTTTCCTCTGCCCTATCTGGGTGACACTGATCACCTGAAAGGACTTTCAGTCTCTGCCACGGACAGTCTCTTAGGCTCTACAGAAAAAGCCAGAGCATTTCTGCCACCAACATCTGCTCCTTACTCCTTCTTCGACCCGAGTCAGTTCAGCTCCAGCGCCATCCAGAAGATGACAGAGATGCCCCACACGTTGGCCACTAGCTCTTTACCTTACGCATCGTCTCTGGGATACCAGAACGGCGCCTTCGGGAGCCTGGGTTGCCCCAGCCAGCACACCCACACCCACCCGTCGCCCACAAACCCCGGGTACGTGGTGCCCTGTAACTGCAATGCATGGTCGGCATCCAGTCTTCAGCCGCCTGTTGCCTACATACTGTTTCCAGGTATGACCAAGAGTGGGATTGACCCATACTCTACAGCGCATGCAACTGCTATGTGACTCCACAACTAAAAACATTCTCCTGTTTGAAAACTTGAATACAGCAATGCATGTATATCAGAAGAGAGGAATGGTCCGGACTGTGTGGACATGAACTTTTCAACATCTATGAGAGGTTCCTTGAATCCCAGCATGGATCTTGGAATAAATGTAAGGCAGGAGCCCAGAACTGTAAGAAATGTAAATGTTCAAACCTTTATTATTATTATTATTATTATGGCTACCGAATTTGGATGGCTTTAATTTTATTTATTATGTACTATTTGATGCTATAATAATGATAATTTTGTTTTGACAGTTAATATAATTGTTATTATCATATTATTATTATTTGAATGACTTTGATTTGCACAATTAACGGTTTGGCCTCATGTTTCTTGTACAGCTTGTTGTATCTACCATTTTTTGGCACTCTGAATTTCAAATAATATGACTATAGGCATTTCAAAGTTGGCCATTGAGCGTTTAATAGATTATACGGGTTATTTTATTTATGATGGTTAAAACTTATCTAAATTTAAAAATATTTAAAATAACAGATTTAAAATAATTATCAATATCTTTAATTTTGATATTTTATGTGGTTCAGTGCTAGTCAATCGTTCATTTGGTTTGAGAAGAACTTAAAGTTAGAAGCGAAGCAGTTCTTGTTGTGTTTTTTATCTCCGATGGTAACTTAAATTCTGACATGTAATTGGAAAGAAAAATGTATCTAAAAAGGTGATTCCTCGATTCTTTGTTCATTTGCAGAGCAAAGACATTTTGAATAAAGACAATCTGTCTTAAAAATTCATAACCCTTGTTACGTTGCATATTTAAATAATGCATCTTTATTTTACTTTAATCTCTTTGAACCTTTTTTAAATCTCTCATACAGTAGTTCTAAAAGGAACAGCAAAATATACTTTTATTTTTATAGTTAGCACCATGCATGCGTTTTAAATTCGCTTACACTTCCCGATACTACGGTAACGGCTTTAATTTTTCTCAGAAATAAAAGTGTATTTGATTGATCAGAGACGACATGCTAATTCTAACTGCTAAACAGGCACAGAACCAAAATTACAAAGATGTATTTTGAATAACTATACCTTCAATCAGCACATCTTAAATAGTCCACTGTGCTGGTAAATGCTGACTAATAACCATCTGGCTTTAGGCGTAGATTTTAAATGAACTCTGTCAATGCGTGGCGTTCCCGACTGATCTATAGGGAGCACGGGTCCAAATTAAATGGCAAAACAATTACTATACAGGGACGCTTAGGAAAACTGAGTGCGAACATGAATTTTGATTTACCCTGAGACCCACAATAGGATGGAAATTGGACTGAAGAAGGGTTGGTATGACTATGAGGCATGTCAAAACAATGTCTATTAGTCTAAACACAACTGAACAAAGCGTCAGGCGCTTTAAACTCTGAAGACTTTACCTATTTTTACAGAGCAGCGCCGACAAATTACGGAAGACTGCTTATTTAGCAGCTGTCAGTTTACTTTTGTATTTGTTGATGACATTTTTCTTTTGTCGTTTAAATTGATATGTTGATCTCACTTCTGTGCTTTCTAAACGTGTACAACTGTCTGCACTCAAGTGTGTGCGTGTCATGTCTCTAAAATCAGGAAATCACACACTGTGATGTGTGGCTGTGCAGTAGACGTTTCACCCTTAAGGGACTCTAGTTGTTCAACCTGTTTTTCCGCTTAGATCAAGTTTAACTCTTGGTTTATTTCAACACTTTACGGAAACATTCTGTTATAAGTTTTACAAAACAAATTTAATTGAGTTTTATATTGCTTAAATATAAATTTAAAATATTGTTTAAACTCCCATAAATTATTAGCCATTCACCACATCAATTTAGTATCTTACATAGTATTCTATTAAATTATTAGCCATCCACCACATCAATTTAGTATCTTAGATACTATTATAAAAAAAATGCAATGGTCATCTCTTTAGAAGCAGTTAAGTGTTAAATGTTAAAAGAGAATTCTGTGCAATATGTCGACTAAGTTTTTTACTTGTATTTCACTGTTATTTTGATAAATTTCCGTTTCCGTGTCATGTTAAACTTGCCAATGTATTATTCTTATCTAATGCGAAAAATATGAATGTATCAACCTTCTTAAAATAACTGCTAGTCTATATTAAATATTTACATAATAATGCAATTCTACACGGTGGGTACAAGTTTCTCTGTATTAAAAATAGTTGCTAAAACTATATCAGTCATTTGAATGGAAAACGGGATTCACTCAACGGAAACAAGCTTGCAGAACAACTGCGTTTGAGCTGCAAACAGAGGATTGGAATTGGCATGTACTTTCGTCTATTGTAGCAAGGATGGGGAATGGGATTTGCACACCGATGTGTAATAGCATTACTGTATTAATTAAAATTTTCATTTCACATCCAGATTGTTTACTTATCTGCCAGTAACATATGCTGGAAGAAGTTAAGATTCAGGATTCTGCACTATTGCCCAAGGTGCAATTCAATATAAGGGAGGGATGGGGCTCCGATTTGTATGACAGACTGTGTTCTTATCTGCCGCTGTAAATTAGGGTGATACTCCATTGAATCGAATAGCAAGTTTTACATCAGGCCCCCAAAGCATGCAGATTCAACTTTGAAATTGGACATTGACAATTAGCTAACTTTAAGGAGTATGCTACTTCAAAAGGAAAGATATAGAAATGCGTGTTCTTTATTTAATTTCTCTGAAATACTAAATTATTTAAACAATGATACCTGATTTTAAATGAAATGCTTCCCATCTTACATACTAAATGTTTAAGGCTTGAGAATTCAACACTGACTCTAAACACAACGGTTTTGCATGGCGGTCCTAAAAGCATTTAATAATTTGAAGCTCTGATCCAGGTCATATCCCCTGATAAAGTGTCAAACTGAACTAGATAATGAACCACAAGACTTTAAATGACAATTCAGAGTATTGTGCTTAGTTAAGAGCATGTGGGTATAATTAGACGTTTCTTTTACCAGCCCTTCGCGGATATTAATTAACTGCGATCATTGCGCCACATTGATATATGTTCTCAAGCAATCTGTAAAGAGAAAACGTCGCTAACAAAATGTAAATGGAAGAAATAACAGAGGTGAAAATATGATTTGAAATTATAGATCCCTATAGTCCTTTCCTAGACGTTTTTATTTGAGCTCAACGGAGAGCCCGAATTCAATCTGCCTTATCTCCCCAAGACGCCTTTCAGCGGGAGATCAGAGAAAAAGAGAGGATAATTGTTCTTTATTTTATTTAATTTAATGCGACAGGCTGTGCTTTCAGATCATTTATATGCTTCATTTAGTGATAAAATTCAATGAGGAGAGGGACACAAGGCGCTTTTTTCCTGAAACACTTTAGTGGAAAAATATAAAACACATGAAACAAAAGTAAGGGGACATGACACTTTTAACTGAATGCCATGGGTCATTTGCATTATTGTGTTATAATGTCACTCTGAAATCATGGAAGAAGAATTTAGTTTGGTATCTAGTTTATGAATATCTTTCGCTGACTCTTGCCATGCTAATATTTTAGACTTGTTTCACTAAAACTAAAATATGCACAGTGCGTTAATAAAGAAAACAATTTGTATTTAATGTCTTATCATTTAAAATATATAAAATTATTATCAATAATAATAATAATAAAGCACAATAATAACAGCACATAAAAGGTTATACATTATACATATAGGCCTACATGTTATACATTGTTTTCGTTAATGTTATTTAGCTTCTCTTGTTTTTAAACGTGCTTGTTTAAAACTAAATTTTGTTAGGGTTAGGTTAGGATATGTAATATCGCGCATTTAAATATTGTAATGTGTTGAGTTTGGTGTAACGTTGATTTAATTCCCAAATTTTAACTTTTGTCTCTCGCTCTCGGAAAGTCTTAAAAGCATCATTGCTGAACCCTCGTTTATCTAAAATTGGATCTGGGGTAGCATTTGGACAGAAGGAAAGTAAACCGCAGTGCTGTTGTTTGAAGCACCAGCATTGAATTTGGGAGTCCCTGAATTCTCATGTGAAATAAATGAAACGGTGGAGGAGCTGATAAGGAAATATTGAAAAGAAAAGGAATCATGCCTCGGTGGTTTAATGTGCGGGTCCAGTCGGGAAAGTGATATGCACCGAGACTTTACCCCTCTGACTGATTCAAAGAGAGTGAAGTATCTCTCTCTCTCTCTCTCTCTCTCTCTCTCTCTCTCTCTCTCTCTCTCTCTCTCTCACGCACACACGCGCGCGCACGCCCGCACGCACGCACGCACGCACGCACGCACACACACACACACACACACACACGCACACACGCACGCACACACACACGCACACACACACACACACACACACACATAAGATTTTTACTTAATACATTTTAAATATTTTAAATAATAAGAATTGTAAAATATTGCAATATATGCGTGTCTGTCGTGTAAACAATAAAATATCCCGAAGAGAAAAGTTGACGGTCTTTTCGTCAATAAAGATCGCATCCTGTGCTGGAGCGCCTTTCAGAGTAACTGAATTTACCTTTAATTAAAAGCATGGGGCTTGATAAATCATTTACATATACGACTTACGAGGCTTACGGTACATTTACGTTTTATGTGTGTTTATTTATGTTCTCAGTGTCGAACCCATGATCTTTTTGCAAACGAAATGAGCGACAAATATACCCAAGTTGGTAGCCTACTGTATAGTTGCAAGTTGCGAGTTTGGACGTACCACCACATTTCTGATATAACAGATATTGCGGACATTTAAAATAAATTGCAACCGGCCTACTTTCTATACAATGCTACAATTTTATAATGATACAATTTTAATTTAGAATATAAAATAATTATCATATATAATTATCATGTGATGCTATTTATTATTTATAAAAGTTAAGCAAGTAATTGCTTGGTAAAGTAAGTGTCATTTTAAAACCTTTTGTGTTTATTTTGTATTAAATACATTAAAATAACAACACAAGTTAAGTTACACAAAATGTGCTAACCACTGTTTTTAGAGTGTATAATTATATTCTCTATAATTATATAAATACATTTGATATAGTAAGAGAGACAAAGATATTGGCTTTGTTCATAACTTTATTCAGCTACCTGCCTCGCAGACAGTGTCTGCTTATATGAATCAGTGGGTCACACCTTAACCAACTATTTTCAAAATAGAGTCAGTTTAAACTGCCTTGAGTAGCTGCCCATGAGCCATTAGCCTTTATTAGTGAAACATTTGGCAATATTGTAAAGAAAAAAACTATTGTAAGAGAGCTTCTTCAGCACAAGAAAAAAAAAACACATTTCAGCATTGGCTGGTTAATAAAGTGAGTAATACTTTTTACAAGAAGGTTCTATTTGTTAGCAATTGTTCAATGCATTACAATTAGATAGCATGAACTAACAGTGAACAATACAGCATTTATTAATCTTAATTTATTTTCATTAAAGCATTTACTAATACATTTTTTTAAATCAAACATTGTGCCTGTTAACATTGGTTAACATTCTAAACCCACAAACCATATTTTTTTCCAGCATTTGTAGGGTACAACCTAACAGTAGTTTAGAAAACTAGAAAAAGGGACCCAGAGCCATATACAGAATCCAGAATTCCCAGCAACGGCCCTGGTTTTATCATTGAAATCATCAATGTAGGTTTATTTCTATACACAGCTCTACATGTGCACCAGAAACAAAACAATAACCATAAAATATTAAAAAGTAAAATCTGGTCCTGTCATGCCATGTGTCATCTTCCATACATCAATGACTGCATTATTCACTGATGTTGGCTAAGCAGTAGTGCCAGGATCTTGTTTATTGACAACATTGGTCTTCATGACACAAACTGACATGCAGGTTGACAAGCTGTCAATCATCCTTTGGTTTACAGCATATTACTTAGATAATGAAAGCCTAAACCCCAGTCAATGGTCTGAGACCCCTGTGACTGGTTTGTGGGTCCAGATGTCACTTGTCTCATTCAGATCCAGTCACCCTGGATCTCCTGTCAGGAACACGCAATGAAATGACCCTGATGCAACAATTAATTGTTTCAGAGTTTAGCCTGAATCTAAGTAAAGGCAAAATGATCATTGGAGTGCTGTAAAAACCTATTTCCAATGTGGAAATTCAAATGAAGAAATGAATCAGGAAGCCCAGGAATTCATGAAACATTTACATTGACAAATGTATATCTTATTTCTATGCACTACAGGATGTATGACATGCATTCAGTGTTTGCTTTCAAACGGTAGAGTATATTGCCTTAAAATAGTCACAAAGGTATATATATTTCTCTGATGTCAGAAATAACCTTCGCTTCTCAGACACTCTCGACTCTTTCTTGCAGGTTGCACATCAAATGCAATTATTTTTGCTCACAGTTATATCAACGCATCAATTTTTGTAAAACATCCGTGCTGACACAGGATATTTCAAATGAAGTGTTTTGGAAAAATATACAGTTGTCATTCTGTCTGTGACTATGTTAGGCCTTTTTAAGCTATCAAAATAATATTTTTAGAGGATTAAATCATGTCATGTGTTTTTAGATCTTAATAAACTGGCTGTTTATATCAGCTTTCATTGGTTAGGTCACTTCTATTCACACACTGCCAGATAAAATGCCCCAAATAAAGTGAAATCACAAGTCAAACCATCTCTCTCTCTCTCTCTCTCTCTCTCTCTCTCTCTCTCTCTGGCTCGCTCCTCTACTCTCTCATCTTCTCTCTCTATCAATCTTCTTCTTTTTGTCTTCTCGTTCGTCTCTCTCTCTCTCTCTCTCTCTCTCTCTCTCTCTCTCTCTCTCTCTCTCTCTCTCTCTCTACACAAAAAGGTGTAGTAGTCTGTGTGAGCACTGTAGAGCAGGTCTGTAGAGTACTTTGTGTGTGTGAAAAAAGAGAAGGTACATAAGCTGAATGGATGCTAATCGCTGCTCCCCGTGCCTGAGCATGTCTTCCTGGTCCAAACGAGATTAGAGCGATGTGTGCATGGGGCTGCGGAGGTGAAAGGTAAAGGCACTTATCAGGAGGGTTACCCTCAGGGGCCGCGGTGACTGACTCAATCAGAACCCCGGCACACACTTCTCACTGGATTAGACTAATCAGGAAGAAGCAGGAAAGATGTATAGACCACTTATCGGGACAAAAAACATTGGGCTCCCTTTCCCTTTGAACAGACCCTACAGAAATGTTTGTTAATTTTATTTATTGCAGGATTGCTTGTTGCTGTGGCAATCTTCCATAGCATCATTAAATAGGGCTCTACTATGCACGAAAGGCACTCGCTGTTAACATGCCACAGAGATAGTGGATTCTTAGATTTTTTAATACCCCCGCTCCAGCTCACTTATTGTCTTTATTATATATATTTTTTTCTCACTTTGTTTGTTTAGGGAGTCACCACAGATCATACTGATGTAGAATATTTAAATCAAAGCAAATTCAGGAGCTAATTGGGCTTTTAGCTTGCTTATGAAAGCAAAATTACCACACAAGTATCTTCACAATAATCTTTTCTGGAAGCTATTTAGGTATTTACAAATATAAAGTCTATCTCAATTATTCAGATAAGTAAAATGTTATTGGTTTATTAAAGGAAAATCACTTCACTTGGTCATTGATTTATTGACTAAACTAAACCTATTGACAAACTTGTTTTAACTTTGCATTTAATTTTTAATTTTGTCCATCATTGTCAAAAGATCCAGCTGTACATAGACTTTGAGGAATTTAACCATTCAGAGCATATTGGAGCTATAAAAAAGTATTGTAGCTATTGTCAGCCTATAATAAAGCCACCTGAGAGTAGCACAGACCACATTTAAATGATTCAGCCTCATTAGACCATATGAATGTCATAGTTGCAGCTATAACACACACACAGATTAAATTCTGCTGCTAGAAGCATTGTTCAAAATTTTTGATCATGTGATGTGTCCTCACATTTTTTTACTTAGGTAATTGGGATTTAAACCAATTAAATCATGTGCAAAACATTTCTTAATTGTTTAGAGTTTAATTAAAAACACCAAGAGACTGTATATAGAAACCATTCAGATTCCATTCTATCAAGGGTGTTTCACACACACAAACTATATTACAACAAAATGATGGACCCAGCTGGTTTGAATTGATTAAAGACAGAGACGTGGCTACAAAATGACAAAAAGTTTATTGCATAGTAACAATACATTTAAAAAAAATGGAGTTTGGATAGTTACCAATTAAATACCCACTACTGAGAAAACGTCTTGGTTACGGATGTAACCTCGGTTCCCTGATGGAGGGAACGAGACGTTGTGTCGAACCGACAGAATGGGGTTTGTCTTGAGAACCTATCATCTTCTGAGTATTTAGAAAAGGCCAATGCAAATTGGCGAATGAAATTTGCATGCCGGGCTCCTCCCCGGATGTCCGGGTATAAGAGGGAAGCCGGCGTGCTCATTCATTCACCTTTGGTCTGAGGAGCCTAAGCATCCTCCCCCGACCGCTGGGGTGGGCGGCCAGTGTTGTGGCATGAGGGACACAACGTCTCGTTCCCTCCATCAGGGAACCGAGGTTACATCCGTAACCAAGACGTTTTCTTTCTGTCGGTCTCTCGACGTTGTGTCGAACCGACAGAATGGGGTTTGTATTGAGAACCTATCATCTTCTGAGTATTTAGAAAAGGCCAATGAAAATTGGCGAATGAAATTTGCATGCCGGGCTCCTCCCCGGATGTCCGGGTATAAGAGGGAAGCCGGCGTGCTCATTCATTCACCTTTGGTCTGAGGAGCCTAAAGCATCCTCCCCCGACCGCTGGGGTGGGCGGCCAGTGTTGTGGCATGAGGGACACAACGTCTCGTTCCCTCCATCAGGGAACCGAGGTTACATCCGTAACCAAGACGTTCCCTTTCTGTCGGTCTCTCGACGTTGTGTCGAACCGACAGATTGGGGTTCCTATGGAAAACGCCACAGCACTGAGCCGCGTCACAATCTCTGCGGAGCGACGTTGACTGGCCTGGGCGAGTCAGACGAAGACGCTAACGCGAAATTATGACCCTCCAGTGGAGAGGAAGGGGGACCCAGAGCTTTCCACAAAAAGTTGGGAAGCCCCCTAACGCCGGCCGTCACGGGCGGAGGCCTAATTCTCTAAATGGCGAGAAGCCGCCCGGCACCGTACGGGCCACTGGGTAAGCATTATTCCCCCCGGGGGGGGAAAAACGCTGCAGAGGCCACTACCTACCGTAGGGAGGAATTAGTGGAGACACCACATGGTCTCACCATCAGGGGAGAACTCATGGGAGGAATGTGCGGACTGCAGGAGTTAACCGCAAGGTGGGAGTCCACCTGGGGAGGTCATGGGTTGCCAAGGTGGGAACCATTCATGAGGATACATCAGACGGAACAGCCCACGGAGGAGGGGTTACCACGTCTGGAGCACTAGGTCCGGTTAGAGCTATGTGGGAGATAACTCAACTGTTCCCCGGCCTAAGGGGGCAGGGCTGCTCTGCCCAGCCTGTCCCTGGAAGGGTGCTTAGTGATGGATGGAATGCCTGTTCTTTACCAGAGGGGAAAGAAGTGAGGCGGGATCGCCACTGCTCCCCCCGGAGGGGGAAGGGCTTTCGCAGGCGTATGCCCTACCGGCTGCCGGTCCCACACCTTGCCAGGATGCAGCTGACACCGGTTCCGCGTGTAGGTATTAGAACCTAACGGAGTTGTTAGGCATAGCCCAACCCGTAGCTCCGCAGATGTCTGCCAGAGAGGCGCCCTGAGCCAGCCACGAGGGGTGTGCCTCACCCCCAACGGGTAGGAAAAAAGATCGGTATGCCCTAACGAGGGCATCCACGATCCAGTGCGCCAGCCTCTGTTTGGAGACAGCCCTCCTGCTGACCTCCGAAACAGACAAAGAGCTGCTCAGAGCTTCTGGGCTCTGCGTGCGGTCCAAGCAGAGGCGCCGTGCGCGTACTGGACAAGCAGGGATAGGTTGGGTCTTCCTCCCCGGTGGGGAGCGCCTGCAGGTTCACCACCTGGTCTCTCGGGAGAGTGGTGGGAACCTTGGGCACGTAGCCGGGGCGGGGTCTCAAGATAACGTGAGAATCCCGGCCCCGAGTTCTAGGCAATCTGCGGACACGGAGAGTGCTTGTAGATCCCCTACCCTCTTGGAGGTGAGCGCAATGTGGAACACCGTCTTTATCAAGACTGAGAAAGAGCGGTAACCCCGAAAGGCTCGAACGGAGCGGGGCTTCTTGAGGCCCGCCACCTAGTTCGCAAGAGGGTGCGGAGCGCGGAAAGGTGGTCACCCTCTCGCGCCCCTTAGGAACCTAATGACCAGGCCGTGCTGTCCCAGAGGCTATCCAGCACTTGGGTCATGATGAGCGGCCGTAGCGGCTACATACATTCCCAGTGAGGAGGGGGAGAGGTTACTCCCCCGCTCTCTTGAGGACGGGACAACTCGTACCCGACCGAGCAACTCCGTGGGTCTTCTCGGTGAGAAGAGCACCAGGACGAGAAGAGGCGCCACCTATGGGCGTATAGCCACCCAGTGGCCCAAGCCCTTAGCCTGAGTGACGTCCCAACCGGACTGGGGGTGGGTCACTCAGGATCTCCTCGTCCCGTCCAGACATGGAGACCAGGTTTTGCCTGGGATGCCGTAACGTGCCCCTTCCCCTGAGGAAGCTGTCCGCCAGGGGGAGCGGCCAGAGGGGAGTTGTTGTCAGAGCCTCAGCTCCGAGAACCAAGTCCTGGTTAGGCCGAAGGGGCGTAACTAGTACCACTTGATGCTCCTCTTCCCTGGCCTTGCACAGGCCCTGTGCAATGAGGCTCACTGGGGGGAAGCGTACTTCCGCTTGTCCCGCGGCCAGCTGTGCGCAAGGGCATCCGTGCCGAGGGTCCTCGGACAGGGAGTACCCAAGCGGACCATGGGAGGAGTTCGGGGAGGCAACAGGACCACCTGTGCCTGGCCAAACTGCCCCCAAATGAGCCGGCTGCGCGGGGAGGGAGTCGCCACTCTCCACAAGGTGTCAACTGAAGAGAGAGCACATCGGCTGTCTGGTTCAGGACGCCTGGGATGTGTGTGGCTCGCAGGGAGCTGATCACCTGCTGACTCCAGAGGAGGAGGCGTCGGGCGAGTCATGTTAGCTCTGTGAGTGAAGAATACGCCACAGCAGCTGTGCTGTCCAACCGGACCAGCACGTGCTTCCTCTGCACGAGAGGAAGTCCCTCAATGCAAGTAGCACAACCCACAACTCTAGGCAGTTGAATGCCAACGCAGGCGGGGGCCCGTCCACCGCCCCGACACTGCTTGCCCGTTGCACACGGCACCCCTTAGGGTGTGTCGGCAGAAAAGCGTGTGACCAACGCCTGCTGCCGGTGTGCCACGCTCTCCAAGGAACTTGACTCTGCCGCCAGTGTTGGAGCGGTCGTATATGCATCGACCCGAGGGGGGCCACCCCCGCCGAGTGATGCCATGAATCCCAGGAGCCTCCTGTTACAGGGGGACCGCTGACTGTCTGATACTCAGGCAGTTCAACACTGACCGGGCGCGCTAGGTCCTCGCGCCCCCCCCTGGGGGTGAGCGGGGCCGCCGTGAGGACAGAGTCGAGTTCCATACCGAGAAAGAGGATGCTCTGCACCGGGGAGAGCTTGCTCTTATCTCAGTTGACCTGTGGCCCCACCGATCTAGGTGCCGGAGCACCAGGTCCCTGTGTGTACACCACAGATCTCGAGAGTGTGCCCAAACTTGAGCCAGTCGTCGAGATAGTTAGTACCCGTACACCTCCTTCCCAACGGGGAAGTCCTGCCCGGTATAACACGGCACTGGGGGCGGGCGCGGCTTGGAGCCGCGCTCAAACCCGAGGCGCCATGTAGCCAGCCGCGAACGCCGGGAGAGGCAGTGCGGGCACTGCAACCCAACACTCACGGCGGCCACGGGAAAGCATGGCCGAAATCTCGACATCCGCTTTTTCCTGGGCTCGACCCCCCGAGGGAGGGAGCCCGAAGAATCGTCGGAGTCGGATGGCAGTACGTCACCCCCCGATGCTGCAAGAGACTCTCATCATCACGCATCGTGTCCGAATACGTGATTGAGGAATAAGACGGCGGACCGTCTTTTTTGGGGAACGGTCAGACGAGCGAAACGAGGTGTGAACGGTCCGTGAGCCGTGGCTGGCGGATTATCGCTCACAGTAATCCTCATCTCACCCTCGCTGCTTGCTCATAGCGGACGGCAGGGCCGTAGTCCTGCCGCCACGGAACGGGGAGCAACGAGGTGGTGGCTGAGTCCCGTGGGAACACAGCCACCTGTGACGCAACGTCTGAATCGTCACCGCCCGCAGTGCGGGCAGGACGTATCCACAACGTCTGCCCCAGCGTACTGGAAGCAGGCATTGTGTCCGTCCCTCTCCTCGACGAGTGTCCCAAGAGAATCTCATCATCACGCATCGTGTCCGAATACGTGATTGAGGAATAAGACGGCGGACCGTCTTTTTTGGGGAACGGTCAGACAAGTGAAACGAGGTGTGAACGGTCCGTGAGCCGTGGCTGGCGGATTATCGCTCACAGTAATCCTCATATCACCCTCGCTGCTTGCCATAGCGGACGGCAGGGCCGTAGTCCTGCCGCCACGGAACGGGGAGCAAACGAGGTGGTGGCTGAGTCCCGTGGGAACACAGCCACCTGTGACGCAACGTCTGAATCGTCACCGCCCGCAGTGCGGGCAGGACGTATCCACAACGTCTGCCCCAGCGTACTGGAAGCAGGCATTGTGTCCGTCCCCCTCCTCGATGAGTGTGTTGCACCCATGAGAACAGCGGGACAAGCCACGCTGGAGAAATTTGCTCTTTTAGAAAAGGAAATTTGCTCGAACACCTCCGGAACTGCCGAGACGCCCAGGGGAGAGTCACTGCAGGAAGGGACCGTCCGCTGTCCACGTCGTAGATTCCAGCAGAAAGAAAGATCATCCAGATCGTAGAGAAGCTCACCAGATGCGTAGGCTCTGAAGAACAAAAGGTGAATGAATGAGCACGCCGGCTTCCCTCTTATACCCGGACATCCGGGGAGGAGCCCAGCATGCAAATTTCATTCGCCAATTTTCATTGGCCTTTTCTAAATACTCAGAAGATGATAGGTTCTCAAGACAAACCCCATTCTGTCGGTTCGACACAACGTCGAGAGACCGACAGAAAGGGAATCATAATAACTCCAACATTAACAGAAGGGTGAAAAATCATGCAACTAATCAGTGAATGGAAGGTCTCAAAGCTAGTTGCAAACCCCAAAAAAGCACAATACCAAAAAAAAAAAATACACTACCCCCTTCTGTTAGGCTTTAGCATTACAGCTCCAATGCAGCATAAATCCAATGGCAAGCAAAAAGCCAAAAACCTGTGACTGGGACAGGACAGGAAAAATATCAGCGGGAGTGGGCTGGTCCGGGAATCGTAGCAACAATTTGATACCCAACTTTATATACAAATATGCCTTATATATAACTTATAAATAATTATATATTTACTATATATACTGATCTGCTATGTAAACTTCTTAACACTGTGACAAACTTTGACGGCTCATAACTCAGAGCGAGGATTTCATGGAAACTTGCAGGTTACCACGTTTGAAGAGGCTAGCATGCTCTGTAAGAACCCTGGGGCGTAAGAGCCACCCGAAATTCCCCATAGACTTATAATGGGGAAGGAAATGTCCATATTTAAGGGCATTATAAAAGGCCCAGATGGGAAATATTCACAGTACACTGTCACAGAGACAATGGGGTGGGTTCATTTTACTCAGGCAACCAATCATTCTCTCAGGGTCATCATGAAGCAATCAAGCCACGCCAATAGCAACCATTTACAGCAACCAATCCCATAGACTCCCATTATAAATGGCCCAGATGGATATCTTTGCAGCACAGTGTCATAGAGACAAAGGAATGGACTCAGTTTACTCAGGGAACCAATCAGTATTCCAGAATATCCATGAAGCTATGAAGCCACGCCCCTAGCAACCATTTACAGCAAACTAGCAACCGATCCCATAGACTGCCATTATAAAAGAACCAGGTGGATATCTTTGCAGCACAATGTCATAGAGACAAGTGGGTGGGCTCACTTACAGGCAGAATGGGTGATCCTGTCCAGAAACATTTTTTGTCGAGGTGGTTGGAAATCTACTTACATCCTGATAGCAATCAATAAGTAAAGTGGTCCAATTATATTTTTATAATTATATATCATCTGTGAAAGGTGTAGTGCCAAAATAATGTTCACCCAATCATTACATTCGGTCCGAACACAATGATAGGCTTTTTGCAATTAAATTACCTATGTCAATCAATGGTGTGGGTGGGCATATGCCATGGGCGTGTTTGTATGGGGAAGTGACGTCTTTCACAGTCGCAATGGTCGCAGTCAGTCAATGACATAAGTTGTGGCTAAAAGGGATACAGCTACAACTAAAAGCCAACATAATAAAATGGAACGAATGTGTCATGGTTCTGCCCCATTTTGTCTTGCTTTTCTTGATCTTGTGGCAGAGCCATGGCAGAACCTCTTGTTTCATGTGGATAGAGGCGTTTTGGCCCTTTTGGCCTGTCATACTCTCTCCAGGTCTCGTCATTGTTCCTGCCCTCTTGTTTCCTCGTTAGTGCTCATTATTAGTTCATGCCCCGCACCTGTTACCTCTTGATTTATCCCCTTTATAATGCCCTTGTGTTTTCTGTCCCGTGCTGATTCATTGTGTGTGTTATCTGTCATTCGTCTGGTGAGTTCTTGTTCCCTGTCAAGTCTAGTTTAGTTAATTGTAGTCCTTGTTTGTTATCTCCAGTCTGGCTTCAGTATAGTTAGTCTTAGTCCTGTCTTGTCATGTCGTGATCTTCCCTTGTTTTATTATGTTACCCCCTCGTGGGTTTTTGTTTTGTTATATTATTAAAATGTCTTGTTAACCCCTTACCTGCTGTCTGCAATTGGGTCCTCTGTCCGTGTCTCACCTCCACGTTCATGACAGAATGAACCAGCCAAATCAGGACCCAGCAGACAGAGGGATCGGTGTGGAGTGGTTGATGCCACTGGTTTCCCCTCCAGGGTCGAGGCCGCCGGACTCCCTGTCAGAGTCGGGCCTCTGGGCTCCCTTCCAGGGTCGAGGTCGCCGGGTTCCCATAAAGGGTTGAGGCTGCCGGGCTCCCCTCCAGGTTCAAGGCCGTCGGATTCCCCTCCAGGGTTGAGGCCGCCGGTGTCCTGTCCCACCACAGATCCCTGCTGGCATCCCAACCGGTACCCAGGCCTGTCCAGTCAACACCCCGTCCTATGTGTTGTTCCTGTCCCGCCGGCGATCCAGCCGGTGTCCTAGTTGCTGCCCAGCTGCCAGAGAGCGCTGCCCAGCCACCGGCATACGCTGCCCAGCTGCCAGAGAGTGCTGCCCAGCCACCGACATCCTGTCCTGTCCTGTCGACGCCCAGCCCTGTTTAGCCGGTTGCCCAGCCGGCAATACAGTCTGTGTGTCAGTATTCAATCCAGTCCGTGTGTCAGCCGGCAATCCAGTCCGTGTGTCAGCCAGCCTTTCCTGTCCGTGGCAGCCGGCATTTCCTGTCCATGTCAGCCGGCAACCCTGTCTGCGTGTCAGCCGGCAACCCTGTCCGCGTGTCAGCCGGCAACCCTGTCTGCATGTCCCCTATTGTTTATGGTTATTGTTTTATCATGTTGCCCTGTTTTTTGTTAATGTCACAGTCTGTCTTGTCTTGTATGTTACTTGAGGAGAATCAGGTTGCCGCTCCTTAAGGAGGGGCTTCTGTCATGGTTCTGCCCCATCTTCATGAAAAGCAAGACAAGATGGGGCAGAACCATGACAGAATGAGGATCAGATACAAAGTTTCATATAGAGAAAATCTTAACAATAAATCGCAATTGCGGTACTTAAGCACTTAAGTCTAAATTGAAGAAGTTAAACAGGCTCGATAAACGCAAGAACACAAACAGTGGTCTGTTGATCTCAATGAGCTACCAATAAATCATATTGAAGCAGTGTGGATTCATAATAATTACATTGATTACTTGGTTGGTGCATCATCTGATGGCCTCATTTACTGCACATGTTGTGGGAAAGGCTGTTCAGAAATTAAATGTATTTTTAAATGCAGCAACAACTCCATCCAGTAATTAGTAGATGACAGCTACCTCTGTGTCCAGCAAACTCACTCAAACACCGGTGAACATATTACGATACACAATTCATGAGTTCTCCTTGGCAAATAAATAAAGTGAAAAATAGTATGCATATTTGGCGTGCTGTCTGGGGAGAGGGCTCAGAGGTTGGTATTCTTGTCCGAACTCAGAGTACTTCCCCCCGTACGGGGAGGGGGCTGCAAGCTCGGTATTCCTGTCATCCTGCTGGTGGAGGGATGCTACGAAGATGCAGACTCAATGAAGGTAAAGCTATTTAACTATTGATTAGGCTTGCACATGAGCTGATAGGACAGGTGATGTAATTGCCAATGAAGAACCAACTGTGTAGGTTATTTGCACGTGCTTCTCCCAAACTTTGTTGCTGCAAAAGCGGCCCTGCTGCGGTAGTGTGGAATCAATATGAAAGACTGCTGCGGCAGTGTGAAATAAAGATTTAAGCTTAAATTGAGGTAGAGAAAAGCGAAGCGAGCATTTTTTAATACATGTAGCATGTGGGACTGACAAAGGGACGTAAAAAGTGTTAAGAGCAAACGAGAGCGTCAAAGAAGTTAGGTACTCCTCGACTCTATGCAAATATCAAACGTGACAGCCAATAGCTTTAAAAAGTTGATTGGTGGATTTATTTCTGAGCCGTGTTAGCTTAAATACACTGAAACGCCTCAGAGTGAATGCGTTTCGGCGTTGCTGGTGGCGCATGGCGAAATAGTAGAAATGTGCCATAACTGTGTGTAGGCAATAACTTAACTTCAAAGACAGAGCGCAACCAGCATATGCTTAAGGAGCTGAGCCGTATGTTCAAGCAGAGTGTAAACAGTAGGTTTGATGAAATAAGCGGAAAATGAGCATGTCACGCTCACCCAAACATTGACATGAAAAACACTGTTATAACTTTAAATTGCTGCACGCATCTGATGTGCCAAATTAACATTCACAGTGTTAAAACATACCTCTGAGCTCACGGTGACTGAGACGCAGCTGTGTTCGAGTTGTGCAGATGAGACAAGAAAGAGATCTCGCATTTAAGCACTGATCAACACACGTCCCGCTTTAACATTCACTTAGATGTAACGACTGCGCTAGTTATATTGGGAAGTACGCTATGAATTACACTTATGCATGCTAAATAAATGATTGTTTTGTAGTTAAACAGTAGTCACTCTTGGAAACTTATATTTATGAATTCTCCAGTAAACTCAGTATGGTAACACTCACTAAACATATGGATGCCAAGAAAGGTTCATCCGTGCTGGCAAGCGAGGTCTCGCGCTCACAAAGTGGACAGACATAAAGCTAAGATTTACCCAAAGTGTAAAAACAAGCTAATATACTCACCCTGCTGCTACTTTAACTTATCAGCATGATCAGCTAAGGCGCTAACTCAAACAAACACAGTTTATATAAATGCTTTCAAATATGAAGAACAAATAGTAACAGTATCCGTGATATAACATTGTTATTCGAGTTGGTTAAACCTAAGGCAACTGAATAGGATAACTGAATTAATTATTTGGCCAGTGATGTCTTATTTCACATCACAGAACAGAATACAGACGTCTTTCATGCCGGATTAATGTTATCATATACGATACAAATTACAACGGTAATGACATATGAACTCTGGCGTGTCATTTTCCGAGTTGAGACAGAATACAGCGATCTAGCAAGCACGACCAACATTATTGTTTACAGATAACAGCGTCTTGAACACGCGTTTGTAGTGAGCTAACAGCAGTCTCGTCTGGAAATAAACGATCGAACAAAGCGCATACATACAACACTCATATACGCGATATAACTCCCTGTGGCAAGGGGTGTGTGATTTAGCAAGGTCTGCAGCGGGAGAGAAGGCTGAGAGAAGAGTGGTGAGTAAATGGGGTGCGAAGTGCAAATGATGATCAGCTGTCCTCTATTCCAGTGATTGGTGTGGGGATGCATATAAACAGCTCGGAGACAGGAGCCGGGTGTGTGAGAGCCAGCAGAGTCTACTAGAGAGAGAGAGAGAGAGAGAGAGAGAGAGAGAGAGAGAGACAGAGCCAGTAAGAGGACTGCTTCACGAGAGGATCGTCAGCTCCAGTGGAATACGGAGGCTGGAAACAGAGACGCGCAGCGTCAGCATTAGACTGAGATATAATTTTGTGAATAAACATTTCTTCTCTCCAGTAGACAACCTGACCCCGATCTCTTCCTTCTCACCTACACGAACATTACTACACTCCCCAACATCTGTGGAGAAGGTAAATGTGAAATCTTTACAATAAACACATCAGGCCTGCTGAAAGTGCTATTCGCGTGACTTCGGTGCTAAAATCCCTTTAAATATCTTACATCTGACTATGCACTGACTAAAACCTTATGTTGTTCTTAGCTTTAGTTTCCTGTTTAGAAGTCATTTATCATAACAAACAACTTCAGTGTGGAGTTCGTCTATGTAAAGCAAACAAGCTTGCTGTGTTTGTGTCTGCGGTTCAAGCAGAGTGAAGGTAGAGCGTGCTTGGGAGAGTGTGGAGAAAAGGAAAAGCAGCCTCTTGATAGGGTCGGCTCCTGGAGTGAAGGCGGAGAGCGGGGATGAAAGGCGCCTGAGCCTGCATAACTAGCGGAGGAAGCCTCACATTGGCGTCGGCTCCTGGATAGTGATGTCCGGTTCACAAACTAATCAATCTGGTCGATCCGGTTCACCAAATCAGACGGAGTCATTGAAAACAGTCCGCGTCTCCACTAAGCACTTAATCACAAATTACTTGAATTATTCACTTTGGTTGGGGGAGGGGTAATTTAGGTTTAGGGGTTAGGGGAGTTGTAAATTCCCTTTCTGTCGGTCTCTCGGCGTTGTGTCGAGCCGACAGATGGGGTTCGTCCCTGAGAACCAATCGCTTCCGACTTCTTAGAAAAGGCCAATGAAATTGGCGAATGAAATTTGCATGCCGGACTCCGCCCCCGGATATCCGGGTATAAAAGGGAGACAGCGTGCCTCATTCATTCACCTTTTGTTCTTTGGAGCCTTCGCTCATGATCAACAGACTTCGCTACAAATAGTAACTACAAGACTGCCGGTTCTACGACGTGGTGCAGCGGACTGTCCCTTCCTGCTGCGACTTCCCCTGGGCGTCTCGGCGGTTCCAGAAGTGTTCGAGTTTTTTCTCTAAAAGAGCAAATTTCTCCAGGGTGGCATGTCCCGCTGTTCTCGTGGGTGCAACACACTCATCGAGGAGGGGGACAGACACGATGTCTGCTTCCAGTACACTTGGGCAGATGTTGTGGACACGTCCTGCCCGCATTGCGTCACGGGTGGCTGTGTTCCGGCGCAGTTTGAACGTGTGTGGAGTGTGAGCGTGTACTTGCAGACTGACGAGTATACTACGATCCATCGAGCAACCTTGGTAAGTTGGAATTGCACTTCAAATCCGGTGAGTTATGGCTTCTATTCCTATTATTGTTACTTGCACCTCATGTCATATGTTTAGCTTAGCCTTCTCTGTCAGCTGCGAGGGTTTTATATGCGATAAATGCAGGGAAATAGTTAGGCTGACAGAGAAGATCTTAGAATTAGTGTCTCGCATCCAATCTTTATCTGAGGATAGTAAGAGTTTAACGACGATAGAAAACACTTTGGATGCGAGCAACATTAGCGCACACAGCTCGGTTCCTGTTGAAAATCCTCCGCAGCTGGGAAACTTTGTGACTGTGAGACGGCGTAGTCGCAGGACAAAACATCACTCGACCATTCCGATTACAGTCTCGAACAGGTTTGCCCCGCTCAGTGACGCACCGACTGAGAAACCTGCTGAAAGTGCCCTAGTTATCGGTGATTCTATTGTTCGGAACGTTAACATAGAGGCACCAGCCACCATAGTCAAATGTTTACCGGGAGCCAGAAGGCCTGACATCAAGTCAAATTTAAATGTGCTTGCTAAGGCTAATCGTAAATTCAGTAAGATTGTCATTCACGTCGGCACAAATGATTAGATCTCTCTCTAATAAAGCACTTTTTGTTAACGATATGATAACAGATCATAAAATAGACATGCCCTGTTTGACAGAAACATGGCTAAAACCAGATGATTATATTGCTTTAAATGAATCTGTCCCCCAAGATTATTATTATAAACACGAGCCTCGTCTAAAAGGCAGAGGGGGAGGTGTCGCAGCACTTTACAATAACTCTCTTAGCATTTCCCAGAAGTCGAACTCTAAATATAATTCTTTTGAAGTCATGGTTCTTCATGTTTCAACACCTAATACTAAAGATAAAACACTTTTTAAATTGATTCTAGCTATTGTATATAGGCCTCCAGGGCACCACACAGATTTTATTAAAGAATTTGGTGGGTTCTTATCAGAACTAGTACTGGCCGCAGATAGACTCCTTGTCGTTGGTGACTTTAACATCCACGTAGATAACGTTACAGATGCCTTAGGAATGGCTTTCAAAGACACTCTTAACTCCATGGGCATTAGTCAACATGTGTCAGGACCCACTCACCTTCGTAATCATACTTTAGATTTAATACTGTCTTACGGTATAAATGTGGACGACGTTAAAATCCTTCAGCAGAGTGAAGACATTTCGGATCATTATCTGGTATTATGTTTGCTTCACTGGCCTACGGCTGCAAATAAAACTCATTGTTACAAATATGGTAGAACAATAACTTCAACTACCAAAGATGCGTTTCTCGATAATCTGCCCGAATTGTCTCAAATCATGAGAAATAACGTTGAAGATCTTGACATTACCACTGAAAATTTTAATTCCACCTTCTCGGTAACGCTAGACAAAGTTGCTCCACTACGTTTAAAGAAGATTAAAAATGGCAGCCCCACACCGTGGTATAATGAACACACTCAGGCTCTAAAGAAAGCGGCCCGAAAAATGGAGCGCAACTTTAAGAAAACTAAATTAGAGGTATTTCGTACAGCATGGAAGGATAGTATTCGAAAATACAGGAAAGCCCTAATAACTTCTAGATCCGCCTACTTTTCATCACTAATAGAAGAAAACCAGCACAACCCTAGGTTTTTATTTAACACGGTGGCTAAATTAACAAAAAATAAATCGTCAGTGACTTCTGATCCTGTATATCAGCATAGCAGTGATGAATTTATGAACTACTTCACATATAAAATCCAAGATATTAGAGAAAAAATTATAACAATGCAATCAGAAGTGAAACCCGCTGAACAAACTAACTACAGCGCCCTTAAGGAGAAAATGCAATTATTTTATACCGTAGATCAAGATGAGCTGTCTAAAATTATTAGATCATCTAAATCAACAACATGCATACTAGACCCTATACCTACAAATCTACTGAAAGAGATGCTCCCAGAAATTATAGATCCTCTTCTTGGTATTATTAACTCATCTCTGACATTAGGACATGTGCCTAAAGCATATAAGGTGGCTGTTATAAGGCCCCTTGTCAAAAAACCCCAACTCGACCCTAGAGAACTAAGGAACTACAGGCCTATATCGAATCTACCTTTCATATCTAAAGTTCTGGAAAAAGTAGTTTCAACTCAATTATGCTCCTTCCTCCAAAGGAATGACATCAATGAAGAATTCCAGTCTGGATTTAGAGCATGTCACAGTACAGAGACTGCTTTGATCAGAGTTACAAATGATCTGCTATTGGCGTCTGACCGAGGTTGTATCTCGTTATTGGTGCTGCTAGACCTTAGTGCTGCATTCGATACCATTGACCACAGCACACTCCTACATAGACTCGAAAATTATGTCGGCATTAAGGGAATAGCTTTGAAATGGTTTAAATCTTATTTATCCGACCGTTTTCAATTTGTAGCAATAAACAATGAGGTGTCACGCAAATCGCAAGTCCAGTACGGTGTACCACAGGGCTCAGTCTTAGGGCCTCTGCTCTTCGCATTATACATGCTACCTCTAGGAGATATAATAAAGCGACACGGAGTTAGCTTTCACTGTTATGCTGATGATACTCAACTTTATATTTCCTCGAAGCCTCATGAAACACAGCAGTTCCATCGAATAATGGAATGCATAGTCGATATAAAAAACTGGATGAGTAACAACTTTTTATTACTGAACTCGGACAAAACGGAAGTGTTACTTATTGGACCGAAAACTGCTATAAGTAACAACCAAGAATACTGTTTAACTATTGACGGATGTTCCATAAAACCCTCGTCGTCAGCAAAGAATCTTGGCGTTCTATTCGATAGTAATCTGTCATTTGAGAGCCACGTCGCCAACACCTGTAAAATTGCGTTTTTCCATCTTAAGAATATATCTAAACTACGTCATATGCTGTCAATCGCAGATGCAGAGAAGTTAATTCATGCATTCATGACATCAAGACTAGATTACTGTAATGCACTGTTAGGTGGTTGCCCTGCAGGCTTATTACAAAAACTCCAATTGGTCCAAAACGCGGCAGCTCGAGTTCTTACACGTACAAAAAAGTATGAACATATTAGCCCGGTTCTGTCAACCTTGCACTGGTTACCTATAAAGCATCGCGTTAACTTTAAAATCTTGCTTATTACCTATAAAGCCTTACATGGTTTAGCTCCTCAGTACTTGAATGAACTCCTTTTGTATTACAGTCCTTCACGTGCATTACGCTCTCAGGCGTCCTGTCAGTTGGTAATACCTAGAATTTCAAAATCAAGTGCAGGTGGTAGATCCTTTTCCTATCTAGCGCCTAAACTTTGGAATAGTCTTCCCTGCACTGTCCGGGAGGCAGACACACTCTGTCAGTTTAAATCTAGACTAAAGACGCATCTTTTTAATCTTGCATACACTACTCTTCCATAATATAAATCTGCATGTCCATCAGGCCAATGAGCTGAGAGAGCTCCACGAGGGAACCTCGTGGTCGCTCTACGGGCGACCAAGGTGACCGCGCGGGCCCTGGTTCGGGCGACCTCCACACTTGTGGTCCAGGAGAGACACCTCTGGCTGAACCTTGCACAGATGAGTAATGCCGAGAAAGTCCGCTTTCTCGACGCACCCATCTCGCAAGGGGGGGCTGTTTGGTGATACGGTAGAGCCGCAGTTCTTGACAGTAAAGGAGCAGACAGAGGATATCAAGTATATCCTCCCCAGCCGCGACTCGACCGCCCTCTGGCCGCCGAGATCACGTGCACCATCTGCTTCCCAGCAGCCCTGGTCCTCTTCGAGACATCGAAGAGGAGACCACCACCTCGTCAGCAGCCGTGGCGGAAGCCAAAGCGGCCCTCATGGGAAGACCCCAGGGAGATCGAGAATACCTTCGGGCCCGACCCCAGCCATGCCATCGCTGGTTGGTCGATCCGGGACGGTTCCTGCCCCGTCCCAACAGCCCACTTCTAAGAGTTTTCTCTCTCTCTCTGGGCGTTTATCTCACCCTCTACACGACGGTGTTCGGCAACTCGACGTTGCGTCACGGAGAGACCCAATGTCGAGGATAATCAGCAGCCAAAGTGAAGTGAAGTGAAAGTGAAAGTGACCTATTAGTCAGATATGGTGACCCATACCCGAAATGTGACCTCTTCATTTAACCCATCCAGAGAGTAGTGAACACACGCACAGCAAGTCGTGAACACACGTACACACAGAGCAGTGGGCAGCTATCACTGCAGCGCCCGGGGAGCAAGTAGGGGTAAGGTGCCTTGCTCAAGGGCACCTCAGTCGTTACCCGCTGGCTCTGGGAATCGAACCCGCAACCTTCAGATCACGAGTCCGTCTCTCTAACCATTAGGCCACGACTGCCCACGTGCACTCTCAATCTACGGTGTGTTGTGCCACATCATCGTCTGGGTATTATCACAGCCGCTCTCACCCTCTACACGACGGTGTTCAGCAACTCGACGTTGCGGCAAGACCCAATGTCGAGGATAATCATCAGCCTAAGCACTCTCATTCGATGGAGCGTTGTGCTACATCATCGCCAGGCAGGTAAAACTGCAGAGCCGATCTCCTCTCCGGGGGCCCCCCCCACGGCGAGGGATCCGCACTGCCAGCCATCAAACCACCCCCGGGAGGTCGATGATGCAGAATGTACCCCTAGCCTCCCTGTCTCGGTCCCTGGGAGCCTGACAAGAGCTTCCCAAACCGTCACGGTGACTACGGGATACAGTCCGTCTCGGCTATGCGATCCAACTCCCCAGACGCCCGCCCAAGTTTCTGGGCATCCTCTCAACCTCAGTAAGAGGCAAGGGTGCTCCCGTGCTTCGGGCCGAGGTCGCCACCCCTCTGGAGAGGAAGCGATCATGCTCGTCCCTCTAGCCGAGATGTTCAACGGGTTTTACAGCCCGTACTTCATCACGAGGTGCGTCGTGGTGATGACAGATGCCTCCCTGCAGGGTTGGGGTGCCGTATGCAACAGGCACGCAGTGTGGGATGGATGGGCCCCTGCCTGCGCAGGCATATCAACTGCCTAGAGTTGTTGGATGTGCTACTTGCACTGAAGGGGCTACAACCTCTCGTGCAGGACAAGCACGTGCTGGTGCGGTTGGACAGCACAACTGCCATAGCGTATATCAATCGCCAGGGTGGCGTTTGCTCATGGCAGCTAACACGACTCACCCGACGCCTCCTCCTGTGGAGTCTGCAGGTGAGCAGATCCCTGCGAGCCACACATATCCCAGGCGACCTGAACCAGACAGCCCATGCGCTCTCTCGTCAGTTGACGCCTCGCGGAGAGTGGCGACTCCACCCCGCGCAGTCCAGCTCATTGGGTACAGTTCGGGCGGGCTCAGGTAGATCTGTCCGCCTCCCTGGACACCACCCATTGCCCGCTAGGGTAATCCTATCCGAGGCCCCCTTCGGCACGGATGCTCTAGCGCACAGCTGGCCGTGGGGCAAGCGGAAGTACGCCTTTCCCCCAGTGAGCCTCATTGCACAGACCCTGTGCAAGGTCAGTGAAGAGGAGCATCAAGTGTACTAGTTGCGCCATACTGGCCCAACCGGACTTGGTTCTCGGAGCTAATGCTCTTGACGAAAGCTCCCCCCGGCCGATTCCCCTGACGAAGGACCTGCTTTCCCAGGGGAAGGGCACGTTATGGCATCCCAGGCCAGACCTCTGGAACCTCCATGTCTGGCCCCTGGACGAGATGAGGAGATCCTCAGTGGCCTACCCCCTGCGGCGGTTAGGACCATCACTCAGGCTAGGGCCCTGGCCACTAGGCGGCTATACGCCTGTAAGTGGTGCCTCTTCTCATCCTGGTGCTCTTCTCGAAGAGAAGACCCACGGAGTTGCTCGATTGGGAACGTGCTGACCTTCTAGAGACTCGAGAGTAATCTCTTCCCTTCCACACTTAACGTGTATGTAGCCGCTATTGCTGCTCATCACGACCCAGTTGCTGGTAAGTCTCTAGGACAGCACAACCTGATCAATTGGTTCCTAAGGGGTGAGGGAAGGCACTGCCTCACCCGGGCTACGTACCCTCTTGCGACTTTGATGCGGTCTTGGAACCCCCTGGAGATGCCGCTCTTTCTCACCTCATGATGAAGACGGCTCTCCAGTTGGCGCTCAAGAGGGTAGCGGACCTAAAAGCATTCTCCGTGTTCTCGGTGTAGAACTCGTGCCCGGTGATTCTCACGCTATGCTGAGACCCCGGCCCGGCTACGTGCCCAAGGTTCCCACCACTCCCCCTACACCAGGTGGTAAACTTGCAGGCGCTCCCCACCGGGGAGGAAGACACAACCCCATCCGTGTTGTGTCCAGTACGTGCATTGCGCCTCTGCTTGGACCGCACGCAGAAAAAAAGAAATCAACACACACATTCCCTGCACATCAACAGTTTAACAGCATGAACAAATATTCTACCAAACAGATCAAGGATTTTTAGATCAGCTCTTTGTCTGTTTTGGAGATCAGCAGGGAGGGCTGTCTCAAACAGAGATTGGCGCACTGGATCATGGACGCCGTCACTACGGCGTACCTGTCCTAAGATCGCCCGCGCCCACTGGGTGAAAGCTCTCTCCACACGGAGTACAGCCTCCTCGAGGGCACTGGCTCGAGGCGCCTCTCTGGCAGACATCTGCAGAGCTGCGGGTTGGGCTACACCCATCACCTTCTCGAGGTACTACAGCCTCCGCGTAAAACCGGTATCAGCTTGAGTCTTGCAGGCATCAGGCAAGACTGGCGGCCGGTAGGGTGTACACCTATGACAGTACCTTCCCCCCTTTCTCCTAAGGGGGTCAGCGTACTCAACTAGCCTCCCTTCTTCCCTCACTGGGTGAAGAACAGGCACTCCATCCATCACTAAGCAAGTACCTCCTGCGGGTGGGCTGGGCAGAGCAGCCCTGCCCCTTAGGCCGGGTACCAACTGAGTTATCCACAACATAGCTCTAACCGGACATAGTGCTACCGGACGTTGTAACCCCCCAGCAGGGCGGTTCTGTCTGATGTATCCCCATGATTGGTTCCCACCTTGGTAACCCATGACCTTCCCTAGGTGGACCTCCACCTCGCGGTTAACTCCTTCAGTACGCACATTCTTCCCATGAGTTCTCCCCCATCGGTGAGACCATGTTGGTATCTCCACTAAACTCCTCCCTCCGGTAGGAAGTGGTCTCTGTAGCGCATCCCCCGCTTGAGGAAGTAGCGCTTACCCAGTGGCCTTACGGTCGCTGTTAGAGAAACAAGGTCGCCGCCTGTGAGGCCGAAGGCAGGGGCCTCACAGGCGGCGGGACCCCCCCCAAGTAGAGCTCTGGGACCCCCTACATACCCACTGGTAGGTTACAATTTCGCGGTAGCGCTCACGGCTGACACGCCCAGGCCAGTCGCCGTCGCTTCGCTAGAGATTGTGTCAGGGCACAGTGTTGTGACATTTTCCATAGGAACCCCATCTGTCGGCTCGACACAACGAGACGTTGTGTCCTTCTTGCCACAACACGTGCTGCCCACTGCAGCAGTCGTGAGAGGTCTCAGGCTCCTCAGTACAAAGGTGAATGAATGAGGCACGCCATCTCCCTTTTATACCCGGATATCCGGGGGCGGATTCCGGCATGCAAATTTCATTCGCCAATTTCATTGGCCTTGTGCAAGGCCAGGGAAGAGGAGCATCAAGTGTTACTAGTTACGCCCCATTGGCCTAACCAGGACTTGGTTCTCGGAGCTAAGGTTCTGACAACAACTCCACCCTGGCCGCTCCCCCTGGCGAAGATCCTGCTTCCCCAGGGGAAGGAGCACATTACGGCATCCCAGGCAGAACCTGGTCTCCATGTCTGGATGGGACGAGGAGATCCTGAATGACCCAACCCCGGTCTGGTTGGGACGTCACTCAGGCTAGGGCCTTGGCCACTGGGCGGCTATATGCTAATAAGTGGCACCTCTTCTCGTCCTGGTGCTCTTCTCGGTGAGAAGACCCACGGAGTTGCTCGATCGGTAACTAGCTGTCCCTTTCTCAAGAGAGACTGGGGAGTAACCTCTCCCCCTCCACACTGGGAGTGTATGTAGCCGCTACGGCCGCTCATCATGACCCAGTTGCTGGGTAGCCTCTGGGACAGCACGACCCGGTCATTAGGTTCATAAGGGGCGTTAGAAGGTGACCAACTTATCCGCGCTCCGTACCCTCTTGCGACCTAGGTGGCAGGCCCCAAGAGGCCCCGCCCTATTCGAGCCTCTCGGAGTTGCCGCTCTTTCTCACTCTCGATAAAGACGGCTCTCCTGATGGAGCTCACCTCCAAGAGTGCAGGGGATGTGCAAGCACCCTCCGTGTCCACAGATTGCTTAGAACTCGGGCCCGGGATTCTCACGTTATCTTGAGACCCTGCCGCGGCTACGTGCCCAAAGTTCCCACCACTCTCCGGAGAGGCCACGTGGTGAACCTGCAGGTGCTCCCCACCGGGAAGGAAGACCCAACCTATCCGTGTTGTGTCTAGTACGCGCACTGCGCCTCTACTTGGACCGCATGCAGAGCCCAGAAGCTCTGAGCAGCTCTTTGTCTGTTTCGGAGGTCAGCAGAAGGGAGGGCTGTCTCCAAACAGAGGCTGGCGCACTAGATCGTGGATGCCATCATTATGGCATAACGATCTCAATTCACCCCTGCCCGTTGGGAGTGAGGCACACTCCTCATGGGCACTGGCTCAGGGCGCCTCTCTAGCAGACATCTGCAGAGCTGCGGGTTGGGCTATGCCCAACGACTCCATGAGGTTCTAATACCTACGCGTGGAACCGGTGTCAGCCCGCATCCTGCAGGACAATGTGTAGGACCGGCAGTCGGTAGGGCGTACGCCTGCGAAAGCCCTTCCCCCTTCCTTTAGGGGAATCAGCGGCTATTACGCCTCCCCTCTTTCCCCCACTGGGTAAAGCACAGGCATTTTATCCATCACTAGCACCTTCCTCGGGGCAGGCTGGGCAGAGCAGCCCTGCTCCCTTAGGCCGGGGAACAGTTGAGTTATCTCCCACATAGCTCTAACAGGACCTAGTGCTCCAGACGTGGTAACCCCCCCTCCGTGGGCTGTTCCGTCTGATGTATCCTCATGAATGGTTCGCACCTCGGCAACCCATGACCTCCCTAGGTGAACTCCCACCTTGCGGTTAACTCTAGTCCGCACATTTTCCCATGAGTTCTCCCCTGATGGTGAGACCATGTGGTGTCTCCACTAATTCCTCCCTACGGGAGGTAGTGGTCTCTGCAGCGTTTTTCCCCTTGGGGGGAATAATGCTTACCCAGTGGCCCTTACGGTGCCGTGCGGCTTCTCGCTGTTTAGAGAACTAGACCTCCACCCGTGACGGCCGGTGGCAGGGGCTTCCCAACTTTTTGGTAAAGCTCTGGGTCCCCCTTCCTCTCCACTGGATGGTCATAATTTCGCGTTAGCGCCTACGTCTGACTCGCCCAGGCCAGTCAACGTCGCTCCGCTAGAGATTGTGACACGGCTCAGTGCTGTGGCGTCTTCCATAGGAACCCCATTCTGTCGGTTCGACACAACGTCGAGAGACCGACAGAAAGGGAACGTCTTGGTTACGGATGTAACCTCAGTTCCCTGATGGAGGGAACGAGACGTTGTGTCCCTCATGCCACAACACTGGCCGCCCACCCCAGCGGTCGGGGGAGGATGCTTAAGGCTCCTCAGACCAAAGGTGATTGAATGAGCACGCCGGCTTCCCTCTTATACCCGGACATCCGGGGAGGAGCCCGGCATGCAAATTTCATTCGCCAATTTTCATTGGCCTTTTCTAAATACTCAGAAGATGATAGGTTCTCAAGACAAACCCCATTCTGTCGGTTCGACACAATGTCTCGTTCCCTCCATCAGGGAACTGAGGTTACATCCATAACCAAGACGTTTTGTATGGAAGTAGCAAAATCTGACAGGGTAGCACAAATCGTCAGAACACCGGCTGCGATGATAGACTTGATGCGTTCAGTGATGTCATTATGCCAGGGCGTAAAATAATCAGTGAACCAGTGTTTTAAACTGATTCATTGAAATGAACTGTTCGAAAGACACGGTTTGCAGAAAAGAACCAGACTTCCATCACTACTCCTGGAGCTAAGGTGGAAGGAAAGGAAGAGAGGAGACAGGGAATGAAAGGCATCTGGGCATGTACCACTAGCGGAGGCAGCCTCATACTAGAATTTTATAGTGGGGCCGAGGGCCATAGACAAGGGAGGAACAAGGGAAAAGTTGTTGATGAGCCTGGACTGCTGGCGGAGGCATGCTCACACGGCTGGCGAAGGCATGCTCACACTGCTGGGGCGGCACGAGGCGGTGGGGACCTGCACGGCACTGGGTGAAGCTCTGGACAGAAGCTCGGCTGAGTGGAGAAGTAGTCGGGTGCTGGTGCGCCGGCCCGATGACCAGAGGCCCTTCCTTGCGAGAGGGGGAGTAGGGGGTGTTTTGTCGAGGTGTAGATATAGGACCTTGCTCTTCCAGCTTGCTTTGTTAGCAGCTATGGACAGAGGAGTTAACCTCGGTGATGAGACTGCTGAAAACAGTAGAGAGTGTAAAGGTAAGATGGCTTGTCTATATTTATAGGGACTTCCTCTTACATTGATTGGACAGATGATGTAATGGCTGATGACGTATTGGTGAGACAAATTTTTTGCGAGGTCTCCTCCTGAACTTAAAAAACACGAATAGCGTGTCAAATTCACTATTCACTATATATTCACTATTTCCCCATAAAAGAAAGCAAAATTTCTTACGTCCTTTGTGAAAGATTTTTAAAGGGATAATAAACCCATAAATGAAAATTCTGTCATCATTTACTCACCCTTATGTAATTTCATACCTGTATAAATTACTTTGCTCCGATGAACACAGAGAAAGATATTTGGAAGAACGTTAGTACTTTTCAGTTATGGGACATCATTATACAGGTTTTAAACAACCTGAGGGTGAGTAAATGATGACAAATTTTTCATTTTTGGATGAACTATCCCTTTAATGCTACAACAGATTTACAACAATTTAGACTATGACTTGCGACTATAAGAAAACATAATAAACACAACCACTCACCCAGGGAAAGCGAGAACAATCAATGGAGGCGGATTTTACTGTACTGCAAACATGACCGCACATAAGAGGAGAAACGCCATGCAATTCGCAGATGGGCTTTTATCAAGCCATGAAAATGCACGTGCCTTAATCATGGAGCTACACAGGTTTGTTCAATGTCACTGCCCGGCTGCGTCCGAAAGCTTAGGCAGCTGATTGTTGCCTTGCTTCCTCGTGAGGCAATTCTATTTGACTTATCAACAGAGAGCATCTTTGCAATAACCAATCACATATTTAAAAACTAGAATACTCATTTTTTGCTAGAAATTCAATAAAAAGTTATTGAAAATGAAAAGTAAACTTTAATTTATACAAAACTTTGCTCCAACCGGCGTTTCGGCCGTCATTTTATTTTTTCGAGCTTGATCCTGCTCGACCAATCACCTTCCTCGCACATGCACATGCATAGCAGTGTGGCACATTGAAGGCAGCGAAGGATAAATCTATGCATCTTTACATCTACACGCCTTCAAAAAATTATCAGATGAAGGTATCTCACGAGACAGGAAGTAAAGCAAACATTGGATTCAGACGTGCCTTGATGCCTTCCTGCCTTGAAATGCTGCCTCCGAATATGTTAATATATGTTAATATCACAAACGGCCTTACACGACTTGTTTTATTGTTTTGAATTTATTGATTAAGTTTTTTTTTCTCTTGGTTTACTGTCATAGATTTGGCTGTGTTCAAACATTTCCTAAATGGTTCTTGTTTCGATTTACTGTTTTGTAGGTAGTGCAGTTCTGTACACACACTCTTATTCAACAGGTGAAAAGCCTTTCACTTTTTTTGAATGCCTTTCAAGGCCGGCGTATATTGTGAAGTCAAAAGTGTGGCCATTTTTCTATATATTGATTTGCCCATTTCCCTCTCTCTGTTGAAATGAATAGCTTTTAAGAACACTTGTTCCGAGATTGAGTCCACTGTGAGAACTGCCTGAACATCTTTGTCCAATACGAAAACAGTGGCATATTGTCCAAGTTCATCTTGATTCTTTGGACCTCACATAACCTGTACTAACAAATCAAGTTTAAACAGATAATAATTCTGAATAAACATATTTCTAATTGGAATAATTCCACAAGAAAATTAAAATTGATAGATTCCATGATAAATCAATATTATGAAACCTGGTTAACATCATTTACTAGGTGACTAGTAAGACTAGGTGGGGCATTGATCTACTGCTTGATCTTACTGTATAGTTTACTTTACTAATTCAGTGTAGCGTCACAAAACTTCTACCTCTCGCAATGAGCTGTGGTAAATATCAGTCGTCAGAGTGTACAAAGATTAGCAATTTAATTTTTCACCAGAATAAGTGGAATATCTGCAGTTGGTACAGAGGAAACATACTCATTAGAATAATATAGCACGGACATTTGAATGCAACGTTTGACTACAAGATATGCATAATGTGCTAAATACTCTCTCATGTTTGTCTGTGCCTGATCAGCATTGGACTGTCCATTAACAAAATATAGGTAGGCCTACTTGACTTTATCATCTGGTATTTATTTTACACATCACAAATACATGACAATAAACTTCAGTGCTTTGTTTTAAATGTCTTTAAAGGATTTTAGTTGGATGAGGTAATTGATCAAACTGTTCTACATGATTTTCATGGCATTAACACTCCGAAACGTCCAATTTTTGGGTGGTCAGGACTACATTAAGAGAAAAGAATGACAACATAAAGCATAATAACGGGCTTCTAAATGAGATGAAGATTATTGGGTTCTTGTAAGGGTCTGGTGATTGGTAAGAAACCATCATTAGCATCCATTGTAGTCCTATAAGCTTGAGTAATTACAGGCCTGAGAGAACTGTAGAAGAGCGGTTTACACTGTTAGTAATTTGATTTCCATCTACGCTAATAACTTCCTTTGTGCGTGTTTATGTGCCGTGGCAGAACACAAGTACTGTTTGGCTGCAGGCTGAATGAGGAGGAGAAAAGAAAGGCTCTTTAAAATATTTATAATTAAGTTGTAATCACTGTACAATACTGTCAGAATCCAGATCGGTGACGGTGGAGAGATAGAGGGTGAGACTCAACAAAGTTTACCATTTTAGGTCAAGACATGTCACCATTACTAAAGGTCAGTTCTGTATTTAATTATGTCACATTGAGAATGATTTAAGAGTTCTGGGAGGCTCAAACACTTGAATGAAAAAGTAGAGGTCACAATACACAGCATATCTGTGTTTTTATATTTAAATGAGGAAAACTCAAAACAAATGTAATTATTTATTATATTTTGATTGATTTGGTTATGTTTATAATTAATGCAACACAACAATTCAATAGATTACTACATAGAGAAAAATGAACATAGTTGTAGGCTATGACATCACAATTCCGTTTCCTAAATACTGCACATGACATCCACTTATTGTAAGGGTATTCAAGAATGTACATGCATGTGCATAAACCATAGTTTGTTGATGTCACAGACCCTTCTTTTTCCCTGCCTGTTTTCCTCGTATTTCCCCTTGGACTTCATTTCCCACGTGCCTCCACGCTTTCTCCCCGGTCCCTAATCAGTAATCACCGCACCTGTCAGCAATCCCTTCATCATCCGGACACTATATAGACTCACTCCATTCTCCCCATCATTGTCGTGTCTTAAATGTAATAAATGTAACCTTTTTTGTTACACTGTCATTATATATATATATATATATATATA